>NC_048602.1:24036277-24283777 GCF_003668045.3 Cricetulus griseus | reverse complement strand
AGAAAAGAAAAAAGAAATAGCGAGCTGGGTGTTGGTGGCGCACGCCTTTAATCCCAGCACTCGGGAGGCAGAGGCAGGGGGATCGCTGTGAGTTCGAGGCCAGCCTGCTCTACATGAGCGAGTGCCAGGATAGGCTCCAAAGCTACACAGAGAAACCCTGTCTCGAAAAGAGAAAGAAAGAAAGAAAGAAAGAAAGAAAGAAAGAAAGAAAGAAAGAAAGAGAGGGGAAGGAAGGAGGAAAGAAAGAAAGAAAGAAAGAAAGAAAGAAAGAAAGAAAGAAAGAAGAAATGGTGGACCTAGAGGAGAGGACATAGGAGCTCCCCACCCACCCTGGAGTCCGGTTGAAGCCTCTCCTTAGGCGAGCACGGGAATTCCCGCACAATTAACCACCGCTTAGGGCCTTACTCCCTCCCTAGAAATAAACCTGAGATTTTTTTTTAGGAATCTCAGTAGAAATCCCACTCGAAGGGGAAAGGCCCGTCCTAAGCCACCCTAATGATTTCTGGTTCTGCCTTATCAAATCCTAACTCCACCCATCCAAGGCACTCCCGGAGCCACCTGGCATCTCACCTACGAGAAACGGAGTGGCGGCGGGGGTGGCAATCCCTGGGGAAACTCAGTGAAGGACGAGGAGTGACTCACAGAGCCACACAGAGATCGCCAGGATAAGGACAGACAGGCTCGACACCAGGCCCTAAAGCATCCCTTAGCAAGATCACAGCCGTTGATGTTTGCACAGGGGGAAAGCCGGACAGCCGCACAGTGCAACACACCCAGCCTGCGTGTGAACACACACCAAGCGCCCAGAGGAGTGGAAGTGACTTGTTTAGCTCCTCAGTCGAGAGTGACAGCGATGAGCATCAGAGGGCGACATCTGAGTGGCCACTGTGCGAGCAGCGCCCGCCTTAAGATCCTGTAGTTCTCCCAGAAACACTACGGAGGCAAATACTGTGATTTCACTTGGCAGATGAGAAAACTGAGGTTCCAAGCATATGTTGTACTTTACCTGAGGCCCCAGAACTAGAAACGGGGGTGGGGGGAGCGCACAACGCTTAAATTCTGCACATCATTTATCTAAAGGGGTGAAAGGGCCCCGTCTCAAGAAGAGGGGTACAGGGTGGGAAGCCCCCGGGAAGAGGTGCGGCTCGGATTCTCACAGCCCTTTCTAAGTTTCTCCAATCTACCCATGAGAAACTACGATGCCACCACTGTCTTGGAGATTAGAAAGGGGGCAGAATATAGGTTGCACTTGCTTCTCGGTGAATGAAAAAATAAATAAAAAGGAAAGGACATGGTTCTGGTGGAAGTTACATCCAAGCCCCCCTCCCCCTATGTCTCCAAACCCTGCTGCATCTCAGAAAGCCCGCCAAATGATGACCCCTCCCCCAGAGATGCTCAAGACCACTCCACAGGGTATTTAAACTGCCTCCCAGAAAAGAGACTCAAAAGTGGTTTTTTCAGCATCCTTTCCCCAGCTCCTCTCTGGGGGACTGGAAGGCCATCCGGGAGCCCTGTGTCCATTAAACGTGTTTTGTTTGTTTGTTTGTTTGTTTTTGTTTTTCCTAGTTGGGTTTGATTTGGTCTGATTTGGATTGCTGCATGGGCGGGGAGGCTTTTCCCCGGGCTACAGAAACTTTTCAGACATGACTGCTCCTGGTTTGCTGGAGGAGGAGGAGGAGGTTTATTGTAGGCAAAAGGGAGACCTAGTCAGAGGCAGCGACAGCTGGGAGAGTCCAGAGAGAACATGCCCCTGAGCCATGTGAGGAGACGGAGAAGGGAAGAGCCAGATCAAGAGGCCAGGAGGGTAAAGAGAGTAGGGGAAGGGACAAGGTGACCAAATGGTGGAATTATATAGGGGGGGGTGGTACAGCTGGGAGGGGGGAAGCCCAGCCTAATACCCAGGCTGGGGAAGTTTAGGGTAGGAGACGGGGTAAGCCAGCCAAGAAGTCCCTGTAACAGGTAGGGACTGAGGGATGTTGGAAGAACCAGGTCCCCTTTAATGTTTTCTTTTTCTTTTCTGTTTGTTTTTTTGGTTTTTCGAGACAGGGTTTCCCTGTGGCTTTGGAGTCTGTCCTGGAACTAGCTCTTGTAGAGCAGGCTGGTCTCGAACTCACAGAGATCCCCCTGCCTCTGCCTCCCGAGTGCTGGGATTAAAGGCGTGCGCCACCAATGACCAGCTTGTTTT
This sequence comes from Cricetulus griseus, assembly GCF_003668045.3. Classification (NCBI taxonomy): domain Eukaryota; kingdom Metazoa; phylum Chordata; class Mammalia; order Rodentia; family Cricetidae; genus Cricetulus; species Cricetulus griseus. The sequence continues at coordinate 24,281,592 of NC_048602.1, read as the reverse complement.
TCTTTTTTCTTTTCTTTTATTTTTTGGTTTTTTGAGACAGGGTTTCTCTGTGTAGCTTTGGAGCCTATCCTGGCACTCGCTCTTGTAGATCAGGCTGGTCTCGAACTCACAGCGATCCCCCTGCCTCTGCCTCCCGAGTGCTGGGATTAAAGGCGTGCGCCACCACCCTGCTCCACTTTGACATGTCAATGGCACCTCAGCCCTTTGTCCCCGTGTTTGACACCCGAACAACACCCAGGAGACCCCCTGGGACCTCAGGAACGAAGGGGCCTAACATGCCTTGCATGTGCAGACAGCCTAGCCCGTCCTGCCTCATCAGCTGCCCAGCGGAGCCAAAGTTAAGAACCCAAGGATTCCAAGACGAGAGATGAGGAGAGCACAGGTCTCGAGGCGCTCGTGCCCTTTTTGCCTGCTGAGGATGGAAGGATACAAGGTTGGGGAAGGGGATTGGGGAGAGGACAAGGGCGAGGTCAGGGGGCGGGGAATAATACCATGGGGAAAAAAGTGCATGAAAAGATTAGAACTTGGGCCGGAGAGATGTCTCAGAGGTTAAGAGCACTGACTGTTCTTCCAGAGGTCCTGAGTTCAATTCCCGGCAACCACGTGGTGGCTCACAACCACCTTGAATGAGATCTGGCATGCAGGCACAAGGCTGTATACATAATAAAATCTTTAAAAATAAAATAAAATGTTTTTTAAAAATTAGAACTTGTACATAGAGGAAAGAAAGTGAAGAACAAGGGAAAAAATAAGAAAATAGAAGAGAAGGAGAAGAAAAGGAGGAGGAGGAGGAGGAGGAGGAGGAGGAGGAGGAGGAGGAGGAGGAAGCGAACACCGATTGGAATCCTGCTTTCGCCAGACACGCACAGGTTTCCTCCCTTATCCCCAACTCCCCACCCCCGGTCTGGCATTTCTCTGTCGCCAAGGCAACCCATCTGGTAGTCTGGGAGTGGCCCAGCGACTTCTGGGTATTGTAGTTTCAGAGAAGAAGCAGCGAGGCTGGAGGTGTGGCTGTCCGCAAAGAGGAGTTTGTTAGCAGAAGCGCCTGCGTCGAGGAATGATTTGGGAGACTGGAAGCGCTTTCCAGAGATCCTTGAGGTGTGACTTGGTAGGAACGAGGGAGAAGAGGCCGCGAGTGGGCGCGAAGGATTGTGGGAGTTGTAGTTCTGCAGCCTGGGATGCGCTGGAGCCGGAAGTCGTAAAACAGATGGGAGCACAGCCGGCCAGGGGCCTTGGCTGGCCTTTGCCGGGCTCCCAAATCCAGCCAGGGAGGCTGACTCCCTGTAGGACTCACATGGCTTTCGTTCGGGCGCTGGGTGGTGAGAGTAGGGGTGCTGCTTGTGCAACAGTGATAGACGCGCAAAGCCTCACGTTGAACCTGGCTGACTGCTTGCTGCTTTTTAATAAGTGGGCTTTTTTTTATTTTCATCCTCCAAATTTGATAGGAAACCCTACTCTTGAGACAAACTGGGTGGACGAAGGCTCTTAGGGAGCACCCTGGTTCCTCCTCTGGTCTCATTTGTAACTTCACAAGTGGTACATACTTATTAAGAGTCCAGTTAGTGTGGTTGCCAAGGATACAGTCATGAGTAGATCCGGTATACAGCCTTCACTTGAACCTCTCTCTCTCTCTCTCTCTCTCTCTCCCCCTCCCACTCTCTCTCCCTGTCCCTGTCCCTGCCCCTCTCACCCCCCCCCCCTTATCTTGGTTTTGATTTTTCAAGACATTGTTTTGAGACAGGTTCCTATATACTCCAGGCTGGCCTGAAACTCACTATGTATGTAGTCAAGAATGGCCCAAGACTCCTGATTCTCCTGCATCTGCCTTGATACTGTCTAGAGGTACAGGAATGGGTTCATTTTCCCTGCCTATTAAAGAATTAAAAAACAGGAAATAAGCCAGGCAGTGGTGGCACCTGCCTTTAATCTCAGCACTTGGGAGGCAGAGGCAGGCAGATCTCTTGAGTTTGAGGTCAACCTGGTCTACAAAGAGAGTTCCAGGACATCCAAGGCTACACAGAGAAATCCTGTCTCAAAAACAAGACAAAACAAAACAGGGCTGGAGATATGGCTCAGTGGTTAGGAGCACTGGTTGCTCTTGCAGAGAACCCGGGTTCAATTACCAGCAGCCACATAGCAGCTCACAACTGTCTATAACTCCAATTTCAGGGGAGCCAACACCCTCCCCCAGACATTCATGCAGGCAAACCACTCATGCACGTAAAAGAAAAGAAAGAAAAAAGGGGCAATCAGGGTCCGGAGCCTTGAAGTTATATTTGAAGTCCATCAAGATAGGTTTGGTGTGTAAAGACGCTTGCTGCTAAACGGATGCCCTGGAGACATGCACACCCTCTGACTCAAGAAGTAATGAATGATTTTATTTAGAAATTATAGACGACTCTTTAGCACCCCTCCACCCCGTGTTCATTTGCTGCGTTTTGTGATCACAAGAAAGAAACCCTTAGCCGTTACACAAGTGCACATTTCATTAGAGGAACGGTAAAGAAAGGTGGTCCCGAGGAGAAGGTGTGGGGGACACCCCTGCAGAGGGAGGCTCATTCTGCTCTCCCGGGCCTCCTCTCGTGGCACGGTGCACTGAGAGACTTCCCTGCAGAGGCTCGGGTTGTCCTCCCGGTTGACAGGCCACCTTGGGAGGTGAGATGCCTGGGAGCTTGAGGGCTTGTGTGGGCTGACTGAGATGGACCAGGCTCACTAGAAAGAGCAGCAGGGGTCGTCTCTGAGGAAGACGGGAGAGGGGGAGAAACACAATCGGACACGTATTGACATCTTCATATCATATATTATCACACGCCTTGCCTCGAAGCACCCTAACTGCCCGATCGGACTCTAGGGGCGACCCCTGAGCCTGCACCGCTCACCGCCTTCCTGGACCAAGGCCATGTTCCTCAGGGCTATGGCCCACCAACTTTGTTCCTTCTCCACCAAGCTATGTATAAGGAGGGTTCTTTTTCTTTTTTTGGGGGGGTTGTTTTTGTTTTGTTTTGTTTTGTTTTCTCTTGAGATAGGGTTTCTCTGTTTAGCCCTGGCTGTCCTGAAACTAGCTAGCTCTATGGACCAGACTGGCCCTGAACTCAGAGATCTGCCTGCCTCTGTCTCCTGAGTGCTGAGATTAAACGCGTGCGCTTGAGTACCTGTTCTTAGCCTCTGAGCTGTCTCCCCGTCGCTCTTCTTCAACAACAGAACAAAACATAAACCCCTCTTAGAATGACATTGAAATTTATTTGTTGGGCAGGGGAAGGGAGCATGCCCATGCCAGTTCTCCCACGGTGAAGAAGAATGAGCCTGGGACCTTCCGTGCAATGCCTCGACTCTGACTGGAGCTTTCAAACCCCATCTGGGACACGAGCTACTTAAAACCATCTTCCTTAGCCAGGCGTTGGTGGCGCACAGCTTTAATCCCAGCACTCGGGAGGCAGAGGCAGGAGGATCTCTGTGAGTTCCAGGCCAGCCTGGTCTAGAGAATGAGTTCCAGGACAGCTAGGGCTACACAGAGAAACCCTGTCTCGAAGAAAAAAAAAAAAGAGAGAGAAAAAACTAAATAAGTAAAGCAAACCTCCTTAACCCAGAGATGGCGCAGCAGGTAAAGCCACTTTCTCTGCCAAGACTGAAGACTAAGTTCCATCCTGGGAACCCAAGGGGTAGAAGGAGAGACCTGACGCCAGCAAGCTGTCCCGTGACCTCCACATCCGTGTCACGGCACAGGTTCACATACACACATGCAAATAATAATAACTGAACGGACACTAACCCACTGGAGCATGTGGCTCGGCCGGGCCTTGCCCTTCTCCCCGTCCCCTCTGCCTGGCTAAAAACCGCTGGATCACACTGTGAAGCTCTCCACCCAGGTCTCGTACCTTACTCGGCCACCTCCTCCTCTCAGTACTGACTACCAAGGTCCAGCTGTCAAAGTGTTGACGTCCAGCAATCTGAAGCCCCTTTGGCTCTCCTAATTAACACGCCCAATAAAAACCAAACACCTCAGCTGGGCGTTGGCGGCGCACACCTTTAATCCCAGCACTCGGGAGGCAGAGGCAGGCTGATCTCTGTGAGTTTCAGGCCAGCCTGGTCTCCAGAGCAAGTGCCAGAATAGGCTCCAAAGCTACACAGAGAAACCCTGTCTTGAAAACCAAAAAGAGGCAGAGCAGTGCATATATAATAAATAAATAGATCTCTTTTTCGTTTGTTTTGGTTTTTTTTCCTTTGAAAGAGTTTCCATGGTCGTGGTGTCTCTTCATAGCAACAAAAACCCCTAACTAAGGCACATGGGGGTTTCACCTTTCACCTTTACAAACTGCCATTTTCCTATTGGCCACGTCTGTCTCCTCACTATCCAGAGGCAGTCCTTTGTCCCACTTTGGGACAAATACCTCTGCCCTATTCCCTCGTTCCCTTCCCCTTCTCCCTCCTGTGTTTGTCTCTTAGCCCTGCCCTTCGTCCCTCTGGGGAAATAAACCTCCTTTGTGTTGAGAATTTGGCCTTGGGGCTCCTGAGCTAATACCCATCTCTTTCAATTACAAACCGTAATTTAAAAACTTTAAGGTTGGGGCTGGAGAGATGGCTGCTCATCCAGAAACCACATGGTGGCTCACAACCATCTGTAATGAGATCTGCCGCCCTCTTCTGACCTGCAGGCATACATACAGGCAGAACACTGCATACATAATAAATAAATAAATAAATAAATCTCTTTTTCGTTTGTTTTGTTTTTTCGGGATGGGGTTTCTCTGCGTAACAGCCCTGGCTGTCCTGGAACTCACTCTGTAGACCAGGCTGGCCTCAAACTCACAGAGATCCGCCTTCTTCTGCCCCCCAAGTGCTGGGATTAAAGGCGTGTGCCATCACTGCCTGGCATAAATAAATAAATCTTAAAAAAAAAAAGTGTAAAGCTAACTTCCCTTGGCCCATTGGCAAAAGGGGAAATGCCTTTCCCTGCCATGCCATACCTCAAATTCTGGTCCGGGTTACAATAGTGGCCGTAACACTGGAGAAGACGAGAACAGCGAAGGAGTGAACACGAGACAGAGAGAAAATTAAAAACTAAACAAAAACCAACCAGCCCACTTCCTTCCCTCCCACCTTGTCCCTCCTTCCCGCCTGTGGTATTGGTGATGGGTCAGCCTCTCTATGTTCCCGAGCCCCTGTCCCTGCCACCTCCCCACCGGGTGCTTTTAACACAGACACCGATGACCTTTTGACCTGGGTCACTTTCAGTGCACATGGTGCAAGAAGGTTGAGAGCTGTCCCTAGCCTCTCACTGAACCCCATCCTTCAGTGGTGGCCCATAAAGTAAAACGTCTCCAGACCCTGTTCAGAATCCTCCGGAGGACCAAGTCACCTCTGCGAGAACCTGGGCTCTCCCATCAATCAACTCCTGGGTCTCCCCGTTTCCCTCAGCCCTCAAACCTAATCCATGAGCTCCATTCCTGATCAACCTGTGGGGTGGGACCCCAGACCTTTTCACAGGGGTCTTCAGAGATCATGAGAAAACACAGATATTTGCGCTGCAATTCATAACAGTAGCAAAATGACAGTTATGAGGTAGCAGTGAGAATAACTTTATGGTTGGGTGTCATCACTACATGAGGAGCTGTATTAAAGGGTGGAAGCAATTGGAAGGTTGGGAACCACTGGTCTAGCAGGATTTTCCTCGTGTTCACTACCATCACGGCCCCTGTCCAGACCATGGGCAGGTCTTTCTGCTTCCCCTGTGTCCTGCTGTAAATTCGCTCCCCACTCAGTGCCCAGGGGATTCATTTCACAACTCGGACAGGAATGAAGCCCCAGGTTGATCCCAAGCAACCCGTAAACTAGGTACTTCACGAGGATCCCGTCAGCATCCTGGCTGACATTAGAGACCCTCTTTAAAAAAAAAAAAAAAACAACTCGAGTCAGGGAGATGGCTCAGCAGGCAGAGATGCATGTTGGTGTCTGTGCATCAGCATCTCCAGAAAACAGCAAAAGACTTGGTCCTTAAGAATCTCCTGAATCTGGGACACCAACCCAGCCACAAAACCATCATCAATCAACCCACGATCTTTCCCGCCTGCGCGATATGCTGGGGCAACGGTACCACAGAACCTGTGGGAGTGGCCAAACGGTAATCGGTCTAATTTTAGGCCCAAATCAAGACATCGAGCCTAAGCCCCACACTGCCTGGGGGGCCAGGACCAGGAATCAAACATGACTGGCCAAAAAAAAAAAAAAAAAAGTCAATGAAACGATTACTAATGATACCCTGCTATGCTCATACATTGGCGGGTGCCTAGGCCAGTTGCCACCAGACAGGCTTCATTCAACCACTGATGGAAACAGATGCAGACCCACAGCCAAACATTAGGAGGAGCTCAGGCATCCCGCAGAAGGGGGAAGGAAGGATTGTAGGAGACAGAGGGGTGGACACCAGGAGAACACGACCCGCAGAATCACCTGAGCAGGGCTCATAGGGGCTCACAGAGACTGAAGCAGCAACCATGGAGCCTGCACAGGTCTGTGTCAGGTCCTCTGCATATGTTACGGCTGTGTAGCTTGGTATTCTTGGGGGACTCCTGACAGTGGGAGTGAGGGGTGTCTCTAACACTTTCACCTACTCTTGGGCCCCTTTTCCTCGTGCTGGGCTGCCTTGTCCAGCCTTGATATGCGGGTGTGTGCATAGTCTTATCGCAACAAGATATGCCATGTTTGATTGATTGATATTCCTGGGAGGGAAATGGAGGAGGAGTGGCTCTGTGGGGGCCGGGGAGGGGCCCGTGGCATTGGGAGGTCCGGAGGGAAGAGAAACTGGGGTCAGGATGTAATATATGAAAGAGTAATAATTTTTAAAAAGTCTCCTGAATACAAGGGAGGGGAGGGAGAGAACACAATTGACATTTCACAGGAAACAGAGCTGTTGTCCCAGCTAGGGCGGTGGCTCAGTGAGAAAATCAGCTTGTGGCCACGCCCAATAGTCAGAGTTCAATAGGAGACCGAGTGTAGCAACGACACTGGGAAACAGAAGTAGCAAAACGGACACCAGAACAGATGCATGTATTCACAGACCTGCTTAGGGCATATTGAGTTTCACAAAGTAGGGTTCAGCTGACAGAGCGCTTGGTCCAATGTGGCTTGGAGATAAGTAGTCTCCTGTCTGTTTAAATTGTTCAAAGTGTTAACCTGGCACCGGTACAGTGCAAAATGCAGATGCCTACGGTGTATACACGTTAATATAATCTTGTATTCATGGCTGGCAACTCTTTGGGTGTTAGCTAGAGCCCGTACACATACAACTGTACAGTTGCCGAAAATGGCAATTATTCAAATTAATTTTTCTTTTTCTTTCTTTCTTTTTTTGTTTTTTGTTTTGTTTTGTTTTTTCGAGACAGGGTTTCTCTGTATTGCTTTGGAGCCTGTCCTGGCACTCGCTCTGGAGACCAGGCTGGCCTGGAACTCACAGAGATCCGCCTGCCTCTGCCTCCCGAGTGCTGGGATTTAATTTTTCTTTACTAATCTCTAAGTGCGCAAATCAATTTCTGTCTGGGACGGACAGCATGTTAGTTCTAGAGGAAGAGGAGGAGGAATCTGGGTGTGAGGATTTCGCCAGAGACCCTGAAGGAGTAGGACACACCGTGCAGAGCAGAGGTAACTGAGCCACGTGGCAGAATGTGGATTAAAAGAGACAGGTTAAAGGGAGACCTTACCCCGTCTGAATGAAGACAGAGGAGGATGGGGCGGGGGGGGGTAGGAGGGAATGGAAGGGAAGGCAGGAGGTAACTACGGTTGGTATGTAAAATAAATAAAGAAAAAAAAACCAAATAGTTAAAAAGAGACGAGTTAATTTAAGTTATAAGAGCTAGTTTTGAAAGAAAAAAATAAAAAGCCTAAGTTAAGGCCGAGCTTTCATAATTAATATTAAGCCTCCCCGTGGTTACTGGGTAGCTGGCGGCCCCACAAAAGATAGACAAGAAAGTTTGCTACGCTGTGTAGACTCCCTTCTCCCCCAGAGCCTTCTCCTTCTCCCCCGTGTCTCCCTCTTTTCTTCACCTTCTCCCTCCACAGACAGAAAGGCGCCCCAGGAACTGCCTCCTTACCCAGTCTCCTCGATCGCAGGACACAAAGAGGAAGGTCATCACCAGGTAGGCACACCTCAAAAAGTTCCAGCCACCAGTCTTCACAAACATCTTGGCCGTGGTGGTGGCCGGGGGAGAGGCCACCACTTTCCACTAAAGAAAAACGGTGAGAATGACTGATAATACCCAGAAATCCCTGCCCTTCTGGCACTCCAAGCTTGGGCCTCTATGTACATCCTGGGTTGATTTTTTTTTCTTTTTAAACATTCAATGTTGTGGCCAATTTCTCCCATGTTGGTCATCATCACTCAACACCCAGGCAAACTATTTGCTCTTTCCTCTCTCTCTCTCTCTCTCTCTCTCTCTCTCTCTCTCTCTCTCTCTCTCTCTCTCTCTCTCTCTCTCCCCTCATATCTATCTAGGCCTCACTGAGTTACTTGTACATTGAAAAAAAAAGAAGAAAAACACTCAGCAAACCACCCTTTGTGGGAACCTGACCAAGGCCCCTCTTTCTGATGGGGGAATGTCCTTCTGTATATGTGTTTCTCTTATTGGTGAATTGATGAATAAAACACTGTTTGGCCAATAGAGGCAGGAAGATAGGCAGGACTAGGAGACGAGGAGGATTCTGGGAAAGGTAGGCAGAGATTCCATGCAGAGGGACGCCATGTAGAGACGGGGACGATAGGATGCGGCAGGCGTTCTCGGGTAAGATAAGGTCATGTAGAAACACACAGAGTGAGCAGTTATGGGTTAGCAATTAAGAGAGAGCTAGCCAGTAAGAAGCCCTAGCCATCAGCCAACAGTTTAACGGTTAATATAGTCTCTGTGTGCTTATTTGGGGCTGAAAGCCTCCGTAGCTAGGGTGACCTCTGGATCCTCCTGCCTCCACCTTGCAAGTACTCCAACCACAGGCGTGTACCACCAAGCCCATCTTACTAACTGTATCACTTTCCCTGTGTGCATGTTCTCTCTGTGTGTATGTGTTTTATACATATGCATGCGTGCACATGACACACACACACACACACACACACACACACACACACACACACACACGTGAAGGCTGTGGACTGATATCACTGTCTTCATCAATCCTGCTCCACTTTGTATTTTATCCTATATTTTCTTATCTATCTATCTGTTTTGAGACAGGGTCTCTCTCACTGAACCTGGTGCTCACCAGTTTGGCTAGGCTGGCTAAACCCCACATGGGCAAGTGTTAAGGCTAGAGGGTACCTTCTCTTTCTAGCATATGGATCTTGGGGAACAAACTCAGATCAAGTTTGGCAGTGAGCACTCTTACCTGCTAAGACAGCTTGCCTGTCCCCACTTTTTGTTTGTTCGTTTGTTTTGTTTTGTTTTGTTTTTCGAGACAGGGTTTCCTCTGTGTCTTTGGAGGCTGTCCTGGAACTAGCTCTTGTAGACCAGGCTGGTCTCGAACTCACAGAGACCCACCTGCCTCTGCCTCCTGAGTGCTGGGATTAAAGGCGTGTGCCACCAACGCCCGGCACCCCCCCCACACACACACACTTTAAATAGTCTTTATTTTTTAAGATGTGTGTGGTGGTTTGAGTGAGAATGGCCCCCATAGGCTCATGTGTTTGGATGCTTGGTTCTGCAGTTACTGGAATTGTTTGGGAAGGGTTAGAGAGTGTGTTCTTTTTGGAGGACATACGTCATTGTAGGTGGACTTTGAGGTTTAAAAAGCCCTCACCATTCCCAGTTCTCTCTCTCTCTCTCTCTCTCTCTCTCTCTCTCTCTCTCTCTCCCTCTCCCTCTCCCTCTCTCCCTCTGTCTCTGTCTCTGATGGGGGGATGTCCTTCTATATATGTTTCTCTTATTGGTTGATGAATAAAACACTGATCGTCCAGTAGCCAGGCAGGAAGCATAGGCGGGGCGACCAGATGAGGAGAAGGCTGGGGAGAGGAGACAGAGAGAACTGCCAGAGAGAGACGCCACGTAGCTGAGGAAGGAGTAACAGGTCCAGAACCTTCCCCAGTAAGATAAGACCACGTGGAAACCCTTAGATTATTAGAAATAGGTTAATATTGAGAGCTACCCAATAAGAAGCCTAAGCCATCAGTCAAACAGTTTAATAATTAATATAGGGCCCCTGTGTTTATTTGGGGCTCAATGGCCTTGGGACCAGGTGGGACAGAAACCTCTGTCTTCCCCCGTCTCTGCCCTCTGCCTGTGGATCCTATGTAAATTCTCACTCCCGTGTCATGGCAGCCCACCTTCTGCAGTTTTCCCCACCACAATAGCCGTGAACTCACCCTCGGAAACTGTAAGAAAACCAGCCAATTAAATGCTTTCTTTCATCCACTGCCTTGGTCATGGCGTCTCATCACAGCAATAGCAAACTGACTAAGACCATGTGTTTTATTATCGTTGTGTGGGTGTGCCTACGGTGTGTGCACGCATGGGGGTCACGGGACAGCTTTGTTGAAGTCAGGCTTCTCCCCTCACCCTTTCCATGGGTTCTGACTGAACGCAGTTCATCAGTCTGCTCCAAAAGCTCTTTTAACCATGGGCCTCGATTTTCTTTATAACCCGTCTCTCATAATCTCCTACAACGTATTGCTTGGTGGTTCTTTTTGTTGTTGTTGTTGTTGAGACAGGGTTTCTCTGCATATCTTTGGCTGTCCTGGCACTCACTCGGTAGTCCAGGCTGGCTTCGAACTCACAGAGATCCGCCTGCCTCTGCCTCCCAGAGTGGTGGGATTGAAGGCGTGCGCCACCACTATCAGGCAAGACTGCCTCTTCTTACCTCAGTGTGTCAGGCACCTCTGTAGGGAGCCGTTCCTGCATTCTCCATTACAATAATGGTGCCTGAAGGCACCAAAATATAAATTACTTCACAGGCGCTGGGTAATTTCCATTCCTTTGATCTCTGCCTATCCCGTGGCTCATTTGGCCTGAGGAGCTAAAGCCATTCATAGGGTAACACGTCCCAGGCGGCTGCTTGCCAGCCTTTATTAAGGGATGGGTTTCTTGGTTCAGGGTCTCCGCTCTGGTAAGCTTATGCTCTCTCCACTCTCAAGATGCATTAAAGCTTGTCTGCAGAAGGATCCGAGTGTCCTGCGTGTATTTCTTGCCGGCGAGAACATACAGCGCGCGGGACACACCTCCACACGGAGGAGCAGAGTTGGGTGAGGGTGGCTGAGGACTACGATGCTTCCTGAAGACTCAGGTACTGATGACACATCTGAACTCTGAACTTTTCTCTGGGAATATGTCATACCTCAGTCAGAGGGAAGGCGCTAACTGCCCAAAGTGGGGGATGGGCGCATCGCTCCACCCACCACCTTCTTTGCAGTCATTTGTTTCTTCTAAGAAGGAAAAAGATGGAGACGGTAGAGGAGGGAGAATGATACTGGGGAACGAGAAGAGATTAAAAAAAAGGAAAATTAGGGGCTGGATGAGGACTGTCCGTGGCCTCCTTGGTGTCACTTGACTCAGGCACAACACTGCTACCTGGCTGCACACATGCTGTCCCCCTGCATAAAGTGCCCTTCCCCAGATACACACGCATGCACGCAAATGCACACGGTACGCCCACATACGTGGGTGGCCCTGCTCCTTCAGCTCTATACTCAGATGTCACCTCCCCCTAGCGCCCTCTGACACGCTGGGCTCTCACGTCCCCTGCACGCCTCTCCTCGGAGATGGCTTCTCCAGCAGCTCGTTCCCGTCTCACCAGAATACTAGCTGCACTCATCTGGTTGGCTTTGTTTTTAAAATTACATTTATGTATTTGGTGTGTGTGTGTGTGTGTGTGGTGGGAGGTCTGTGTGTATGTGGGGGTATGTATGTATTGTGTGTGTGTGTGTGTGTGTGTGTGTGTGTGGGTGGGTGAGTGGGTGATATAGGGTCTGTGTGTATGTGGGGGTTTGTATGGTGTGTGTGTGTGTGCGTGCTCGAGTGTGTGGTGTGATGTACATGCCAGGCACACACTCGGAGGTCAGAGCACAGCCAGTGAGAGCCGATCCTCTCCTGACTCTCCCTGCATCACACCTCAAGGTCAAGGTCAGCCTCGGCCTCGGCCTCGGCCTTGGCCTAGGCAGCAGTGCATTTCCCACAGAGCCATCTCCCTGGCTCTCCTGTTTGTTGTTGTTTGTTTGGGACAGGGTCTGACGCAGCTCAGGCTGACCTTGAACTTGCTATGCAGCCCAGGACAAACTTCCGATCCTCCTGGGCCCACCTCCTGAGTGCTGGCATTAAGGCCTGCGCCACCTCTCTCAGCTTGCCAGCTGCCGCTGGGATCGTACCACACAGGTCACATTGCCTGTCCTGTCTTAGCACGGTGAATGGACTGTGAGGGGGTCTCTGTTGGGTGAACACCAGAGGCTGCTAATGCTGGTGAGGTTGAGGAAGGCAGGCTTTGCTGACATCTAAAGGCTCTCCAGACCCCAGATCCAAAAAACAAACAGACAAAAAGGATGACGTCAGCAACTCACCGCTCAGCACTTGAAGGCTCAGCAGACCTAGGACAACAGAGACGTGCAGACAGAATCACAAAGGTGGCCAGACAGAGCTCAGAGCAATAGGGCCCACAGGCCCACCCCCGACCCCTGTCTCCTAACAAGCCCTGCAGAATTCTGGCCCCCTTGCTAGCTACCTTCTTCCTCCCTCCCTCTTTCCCTCCCTTCCTTTTAATATAGAAGAAACTGGGAATGAAAAATTGATGATAACAAAGGCTCTGCTAAACTGGCTTAGGGGATATTAAGCTACACAAGGCAGCCCTTAGCTAAAGGAGCTCTGTGCTTCTCCTATCCAGAAGAGTGTGATGCTGCCAGGCAGACAGGATGACTGACCCTGGCTGTCAGCCGCCTGGTAAAGCAGCCAGCCCTGGTCCATCTCAGGATAACTACGACAATATTTTACACTGTAACTCTCCCCATTTGTCCAAACATCTGTCCCCCCCACCCCCCATCTGACCAAAGCTTGTCTTTTCTGTCTCTGTGAAACATGTGCTAATTGCTCAAAATGTAACTCGGGGCCGTGACACTTTATAAGCTGACACGGTTTTCTGTTTGAAGCGAGTTCCTTTCTGTGCATCAGCCTGAGCCACTCAGAGACTCCTTAGAGAGTTTTTCTTTATTAATCTCTAAGTACATAGTAATTTCTCACTGGGAAGGCGTGTTAAGTCTTTAATATATTCTTTAACACTTTCTATTTGGGGACAGGGTCACACTGTGTAGTTCTGGAACTTGCTATGTAGCCCAGGCTGGTCTCAGACTCACAGAGATCTGCCTTCCTTTGCCTCTGGGATTGCCACTATGCCCAGTACATCTCTCTCTCTCTCTCTCTCTCTCTCTCTCTCTCTCTCTCTCTCTCATATTATTATTATTATTATTTGTGTGTATATGTTTATGCTTGTGACTGTGAGCACAGGCCTATTCTAACAAGCACGAAGAAGTCAGAGGACAACTTGCAGGAGTCGATTCTCTCCTTCCACCGTGTGGGACACAACACTTAGGCCTGATGCCATCAAGCTTAACACCAAGTATCTTTACCGGAAGAAGCAAGGAAGCATCCTGCTACTCTCTCTCTCTCTCTCTCTCTCTCTCTCTCTCTCTCTCTCTCTGTGTGTGTGTGTGTGTGTGTGTGTGTGAGCACCAAATGCACAGGCATGCATGGAGGCCAGAGGTCAACCCCAGTTGTGATTTTTTTCCAGGGGCTGTCCATCTTATTTTTAGAAGCAGAGTCTCTCATTAGCCTTGAGCTCCCCAAATACGCTATGTTGGCTGGCCAGTGAGCCCCAGAGATCCACCTGTCTGTGTCTTCCCAGGATTATAGGGTTCTGGTGATTGCATGACAGGGCCTGGATTTCCAGGGAGGTGTGCACCCACTGCCACCACATTTCAGGTTCCCACCTCTCCCCACACTCTCACACACAGAGTGCCTCAGGGCCCAGGCCCACAGAGCACGAGGTGCTTACCAAGGATCTCTGTGGTCCATCCAGGAGGCAGGAGGTAGTGAGGAATCCAGGGTCCACGAGAGAAGAGACCACAAGAGGGAGAAATAAATCACAACATTAGATGGTGGGAGGTGGGGACCAGAAGCTCAGAGCCCAGGACAGCTCTTCTCTTAGAAAAGAGCTAAACTGAAACGGATTGGCCAAAGAGACCTGGAGATCCAAAGAGAGTCTGGTGGAGATGGAGTACAGAAAGTCGGGTGTCGGTGGCGCACACCTTTAGCTCCAGCACTCGGGGGGGGGGGGGGCAGAGGCAGGTGGATCTCTGTGAGTTCGAGGCCAGCCAGGTCTACAGAACAAGTTCCAGGACAGGCTCCAAAGCAACAGAGAAATGCTGTCTTGAAAAACCAAAACACCTTGGGGTGGTGGTGGTGGTCGGGGAAGTCGGGAGGGAGAAGGGAACTGGGATTGCCATGTAAAACAATTTTGTTTCTAATTCAAATTAAAAAAAAAATCTGGAAAAAAAAACTAAAAAAAAGCAAAATAAACAAAGCCAAACAACAACATAAAACAAACAAAAAAGGACAATGGAAGACAGAATGATAGGGCATTTTAAGTTGTTGTCTCTGCACTTTCATTTATTTTATTTCATATGTTTGAGTGCTCTGCCTGCAAGTGTCTATGCACATGCATACCCGCTGCCCTTAGAGGTTAAAGAAAGGTGTTGGGTCCCCTAGAACTGGAGTTACAGACAGTTGTGAGCTGCCATGTGAATGTCAGGAATTGAACCCGGGTCCTCTGGAAGAGCAGCCAGTGCTCTTAACCACTGAACCATCTCTCCAGCCCCCAATGAAAAAAAAAATTTGTTTTATTTTTATCTATGTGTATCTGTGTGTGTGTTCGCCACATAAATGTAAGTGACTACAGAGACCAGAAAAGGGCATCGGATCCCAGGAATCTGGAGTTACAGGTGAGAGTCACCCAACGTGGGTGCTGGGAACCACATTTGTGTTCTCTGTGAGAACAGCAAGCACTCTTCACCACTGAATCGTTTCCCCAGAGTCCTGTTTTAATATTTACTATTATTGTTGTTGTTAGATGTGTGTGTGTGTGTGTGTGTGTGTGTGTGTGTGTGTGTGTGTGTGTGTGTGTGAGAATTGAGGCCAGAAGAGGGCATAAGATCCCTTGGAACTGGAGTCAGAAGCAGATATGAGCCACCGGATGTGGGTGGGATCTGAACTCAGGTCCCCTGGAAGAGCAGTAAGTACTCTTAATCTAACTGAGCCATCTCTTCAAGCCTCTCATGATTTTTTTCACTTATGTTATGTTTATTTATTTATTGGTGTGTGTGTGTGTGTGTGTGTGTGTGTGTGTGTGTGTGTGTGTGTCACAGCACAGATGTAGAGGTCAGAGGACAACAGGTAATAGTCAATTCTCTCCTTCCATCCTGTGGATACTAGGGATCAAACTCAATCCTAGTTGCAAGCTCTGAGTCATCTTGCTGTTCCTAAGCCTGCCTTTTTGAAGACTGAAGCAATGAGATCCCATTCTACCCCCCCACACACACACACACAAAACACCGACAGTCCCTGGGAAATAAGAAGGGGAAGCAGATGGAAAAAAAAGAAAACTGTGGCCGGGTAGTGGTGGCACACGCCTTTAATTCCAACACTCAGGAGACAGAGGCAGATGGATGTCTGTGAGTTCAAGGCCAGCCTGTTCTCCAGAGAGAGTACCAGGATAGGCTCCAAAGCTACACAGAGAAACCCTGTCTCGAAAAACCAGAAAGAATGAGAGACAGAGACAGACAGACACAGACACAGGCACAGACAGAGAGAGAGAAAAGGAGGGAGGGAGGGAGGAAGGGTGAACTTACTTTTCAATACTGTTGAAATGGGCAGCATGAAGGAGAGAGACATCCAGGTGGAATTATTGGGGACCAGCAGAAGTGAAGATCCAAGGGGAGAGGGAAAAGGGGTTAACGATGCCTGGCCTTCTTCCATCCCACCCAGAGCTTCCTCAGCAGAGGCCCTCCCCACAAGGGACGTGGAAATATCATCCAGTCCAAATGGCACCGGTGAGGCTGAATCGTCTGTGACCGGATATTTTAAGACACATTCATCCTTCTGACTGGAATCCCTTGGCCCCAGTTTCCCCTGGGGATTCATCCTTCAGATACCTAGAGGGCATCAGAAAAGTGTCTCCGCTCTTGTCTCCCGGAGTGAGAGGGGAAAGCTTGGTTCCTGGTTATTCGTTGAGCTTTGTTTTGTTTTCTACCTATAAACACGCATAACGCTTGCTGTCTTGTGCTCTAGGGCAATGGAAAGATTGGAGAATCTGATCAAATTCTGGAACCCCACCATGCAGCCTAAAGGTCCCCTGGATTCTCCACAAACAGGGTAAATTCCTTTAAAAACAGCTTTCTCAAAGGGTGGACAGTGGTGACACAGTGCCTTTAATCCCAGCAGAGGCAGGAGGATCTCTGAGTTCAAGACTCACCTGGTCTATAGAGCGAGTTCCAGGACAGACAGAGCCACACAGAGACCCTACCTTAAAAAAACCCAAAAAACAAAAACAAAACCAAAAACAAAAACAAAAATAGTTTTCTCTTCTCCCTTTCCCTCCCATCCCCTCTCTCGCCTCTCCCCGTTGTCCTCTCTAATTTTTTTTTTTTTGAGATAGAACCTCATGTAGCCCAGGCTAACCTCAAACCCAACATGTAACTGAGGCTAGCCTTGAGCTACTAATCCTCCTGCCTCCATCTCTGGAGGGCTGGGATCATAGGCACGTACCACCACGCCTGGCTCCGTCCTTTCTTGTTCCCCCTCCTCCCAAGTGTCTGGAAACACCCAAGTTACCCACCAGAAGGGAAAAACTATATATATATATATATATATATATATATATATATATATATACCGATTTCCCTGCACTAGGCATGGTGGTGTACACCTATAATCCCAGCCCTCGGGAGGCTGAGACAGGATCGGGAGTTTGAAGTCATCCTTGGTTATATATGGAGTTTGAGGCTAGCCTGGGCTATTCAAGGCTACTTCCACTGCACTCCGAAAGACATCAGCCATCAGTAAGGAAAGATAACTTACTTTACACTGGACGGTTGATTGGAGCAGAATCAAGGTGTCAGTGTGGAAAAGAATGGGCAAGAGAGTAGAATAAATGTTAGTATTTTCTGTCCCTGGGGGGGGGGGGTTTCGAGACAGGGTTTCTCTGTGTAGCTTTGGAACCTATCCTGGCACTCGCTCTGTAGACCAGGCTGGCCTCGAACTCACAGAGATCCGCCTGCCTCTGCCATTGTAAGCTACTTTAAGCGGGTGCTAGGACCCTAGCTTGAGTCTTCCAGGAGAGCAGAAAGTGCTGTTAACCACTGAGCTATCTCCCCAGCCTCAATTTGTCTGTAATTTTCCAGACAGGGTCTCCTCACTCCATAGACCAAGGCTATCCTTTGGTCTACCTACCAGCTCACGGTGCAGGTTGGAATCAGCCAGCCCTCCTGCCTCAGCCTCCCAAGTGCTGGAGTCAAAGTGTGAGCTGACACATCCAGTTCTGGATTTGGGTGCTGTCCTCCTGATCGCATTTGGTAGGGGGAGGGAGGGTTAGGGTGAGAGATGCTGAACCCGTAGAGTCTATGTCAATATTCACAGTTCTGAAAGTGCTTGAAATTTGAAACACTTCTAGCCCCGGGCATTTCAAAAAACCCAGAGAGAGAGAGAGAGAGAGAGAGAGAGAGAGAGAGAGAGAGAGAGAGAACTCGTTACTCTGCATGCTAACCTACAAAAGACAGACCCCCTCCCAATTCCTCCCCGCCCCCACATATTCCCCTGGGGCAGACAAGACTTTTCCTGCCTCCCTCTTCTGCCCTCTCTCTGTCTGTGCATTTTTGCCTCTTTTCTCTTTCCTCCCACCCCCACCCCATCCCCTTTCCCTTTCTAATAAAACTTCTCACTAAGCTCTGTCTTCCTGGCCTGTTTGTCCCTCTGTCTCTGTCAACCTCGTCCGACATGGAGTCTTCCAAGGGTCCCCACGAATGTTGTCATAAGAGTGTGTCTATATTTTTTTATACACACCCAGGTAGCTATTTCTACATACGCGCAAAGTCTTTAAAAGCCACCACCAGTATTAAAATTGTCACTAGAGTCAGGAAGAGTGGCACCTGCCTATCACCCTAGCACTGAGGAGGTGGAGGTAGGAGAATCAGGAGTTCAAAGCCAGACTTGGTGACATAGCTAGTTAGAGGCCAACCTGAGCTACAGGAGACCTGCTTTAAAACAAAACAAAAAACGGTAGGCCAGTGAGATGGTTCATCAGGGAAAGGCACTTGTTGCCAAGAATGGCAGCCCGAGTTCTATTCTCTGAACCCACAAGGTGAATAGAGAGAGCCGATGTCTGGGATTTTTTTTTTTTTTTTTTGACTTTCACACGGACAGAATGGTGCATTCCCAGAGCATGTTTACAACAAAACAAAACTAAACTAAATAAAATGGTGGGATTAGAGCCAATGTAAACATTCTCCATTGTCCCTCCTGTCTTATCAAGTGTATTTAATGAATACGTGTGTATTGTCCCTCCCATCAGACACTGGCAACAGTCACTTTTTAAATTAATGAGGACCGAGTAAAGGCAGGCCCCCCTCGGGGCCAGCAATTGACAAATGACGTTTTCCCGGTTCTCAGAGTTAACTTTCCTACGCTAATTAAAAACTCTGGCTGGCAGGAACTGAGCTGCACCGTCCGGGCCTCATTAAAAGTGGTGTTAGTAGCTCCCACCGGGACTCTGAACAACTCTTCTCTCCACGGGATCATTGAGAGTAATTTGCTCCGCCCACCTTGTTCTGGCACACGAAAAAAACAAACACCAGAGAGAAAAACAAGAGTATGGCAGAAGGATATGGGAATAAATCAATTTGAACCAATTCAAGAGAGTTAAACTCAGAAATAGCTAGGAGTGTTGTTGCCCTGTTGTGCTGGGGACTAATTACCTAGCTGGATGTTTGTCACTTGGACTCCTCTGTTGGCCCGATGACAGGGGCTGCTGCTGGAGTTTCTTAATTCTCTGTGGCTTCCTCAGAAAAGGACAAGTTTCATCTCCCCACCCCCATCCCCGTACCCCGTACTCTCAGCGGGCCCCTGAGCACACTCAGGCTCAATAACTGGCAATTCTCGGAGACACTATTTTGCAAGTTGTGTGTATGTGCGTGTGTCCAGAAACTTCGTAATTAAAATGCAAGTCCTGGATCTGCCAGGTCGCTCAGTGGGTAAAGGCGCTTGGACCCAAGCATAAGGGAACCTGAGTTTCATCCCCAGGGCCCAAAGGATGTTAAGAGAAACCAACTCCAGTGGGCTGTCCGGTGCCCTCCATATGTGTGCGTATGCACAAGGTATAGACACACACAAATAAATGGGTGCAAATTTAGATAAAATAAATACAAATAGTTCTCCTGTTTCCAGTGACAGACTCTGAGGCCGATGAGAAAGCACAGCTCTGCCTGTAGATTGCCCAATGTGACTTTCTGTCACCTCGGCACTATGTGGTATAGATCTTCCTGGGTGGACCTTGCGTCTGGTTGGCTAGCTAGCTTTTGGGGCACGGGATCAGTTATCAATATGTTACAAATAAATTCCTCAGATTAGTACATGAAAATACGATTCTTTAGTGGGCACTAAGTCCTTGTTGGATGGGGAAAGAGGCTCTGGAAAGCTGCCGTCCCACAGGAGAAAAGGCGCTCAAGGTCTCTACAGTGGGGCTGGAGAGATGGCTCAGGGGTTAAGAGCAACGGCTGCTCTTCCAGAGGTCCTGAGTTCAATTCCCAGCAACTACATGGTGGCTCACAGCCATCCGTTATGAGATCTGGCGCCCTCTTCCCGCCTGCAGGCATACATGCAGGCAGAACACTGTACACATTATAAATCTTTAAGAAAAAGAAAAGTCTCTGTGAGTTTGATGTCAGTAAGTTCCAGGACAGGCTTCAGAGCTACAGAGAAACCCTGTCTTGAAAAACAAAACCAAAAGCCTCTACTGTAAACGACAGATTTTTGGCAGGAGGAAGCTTTAAACACTGTGTAATGTATATACACTTTGATGTATCATATGGTACCCAATAAAGAGAATTTAAGTGTATCAGTTAAAATGAGGGCTGGAGAGACAGATGGCTCAGTGGTTAAGAGCACTGTGTTCAGTTCTCGGCACCTACATGACAGCTCACAACCGTCTTTAACTCCATTTGCAGGGCATCCGATGCCCTCTTACTGCCCCCAGGGGCACGACAGATAAAACCCCCATACTCATAAAATAGAAATTAAAGAAGAAAAAAAAAAAACGGGTTGGAGAGATGGCTCGGTAGTTAAGAGCATGTACTCTGCTATAAAGCGTTGGAAAAGTTGAAGGTTACAGGGTCCCGGCATATCTCAGCCTGCCACGGGCAGGAGGAAATGCCAGGAAAAAAAAAAGTCATGGCACCAATGTTATGATAAAGTGAGTGGGGACTCTTGGCGGATTCCGTGGCAGGCGAGGGTGAGTCAGGGAACAAACATCCCAGGCAGACAGAGCTTAGTGAGAGTTTTATTAGAAAGGAAAGGGGGTTGGGGAGTAAAGAGAATAGAGGTAAAGAGACAGAGACACAGAGAGAGGACAGAAGAGAAGAGGGAGACAGGAAAGGGAAAGTCGTGTCTATCCCAGGGAAACCGAGGGGAAGAGAGCGCTTAAAGGGGTCCTTTGCACCTGCGTGCAAACTAAATGCAGTCATGGAGCCCTGGGCTGACCAGGGTACTGCCTGAGTGCATTCTACCAGGCGACAGGAACAGGCCAGCATAGTGCCTGAATCCTTACATACTCCACAAGCAGAGGACCTGGGCTGGGTTCCCAGCACCCACAGCGATGGCTTTTATTCCTGCTCCAGGAGATCCAGCATCCATCCTTTTCTCTCTGGGCCACAATACTCTCATGCCCAAATCCCAGTTTCCCCCTACATACATATACACATATTTAAAGTAAATAAATATTTCTTCAAATGCATAAGCCAGGCATGGCAGTATACGCTAAGGTGCTGAACTCTCCCACTTGACAAATGAATTTGGGTTTCAGTTCGCTGAGAAGGACACACAGGTGTCTCTCCTAACAAAGAGTTAATTATCCACTATAACTTCAGGGTCGAGGGAGAAAACGGAGGGCCTAAGTCAGCCTCACAGTATCTCAAGAACAAATCCAGCAGCTCCCCCCTTCTGGGTCACACCCAAACTTATGCATTTGTGTCCAAAAATGATTAATCCTCAGCCAATTAGAGATATACTAACGTAACTGATGCTTGCTTAACCAATTAAATTTGAGATCACCTAGTTAACCGTAAAACTCTCCTTTACTTAAAAGGAGACTACACTTTCCTCTCGGGGTTTGTCGTCATTTTGTACAGGTGAAGACCCCACACGCATGTGGTATAATAAACGCTCTTTGCGCTTACATACTATTTGAGCTGGGGGTCTTCCTTCAGCCCCTACAGTGCCTGTAAAGCCAGCACTCGGGAAGAGAGGGCAGAATAGTCAAAGAGTTTAAATCAAGCCTCAGCTGTGTAGAGTTTCATTCCAGCCTGAGATACATGAGAACAGGTCTCAAAAATTTTTATTATTAAAAAATAAGCTGGCGGGGCGTTGGTGGCACACGCCTTTAATGTCAGCACTCAGGAGGCAGAGGCATGTGGATCTCTGTGAGTTCGAGGCCAGCCTGGTCTACAGAGTGAGTTCCAGGACAGTCTCTCTCTGTGTAGCCCTGGCTGTCCTAGAACTTGCTCTGCAGACCAGGCTGGCCTCCAACTCAGAGATCCCCCTGCCTCTGCCTCCAGAGTGTTGGGATTAAAGGTGTGCACAGCCATTGCCCTGGCAACAAATGTTTTTTGTGTTGTTTAAATAAATCTTTAAAAAAAAAAAAAACAAATGGGGTGGGGCAGTAAGTTTGGCTTCACACTGCATGCACAAAACTCTACCTGGTTTACAAACAGTGTCTCTCTTACTGTTTAATCGGGTAGAAAGCGTTCCTTTGGGCTGGAGAGATGGCTCGGCAGTTAAGAGCAATGGCTGCTCTTCCAGAGGACCCAGGTTTCATTCCCAACACCGACACGGTGGCTCACAACTCAACTCCAGGAGATGCGATGCTTTATTCAGACCACCACAGGTACCGGCACAATGCGCATAAAACAATATATAAATCTAAAATCACTGAAAAGGAAACCACTCCCTTGGTTTAATGGTCTTGCACTGTCAAAGCCGAACCGGCCTGCCCCACAGGCCAGAGAAGGGCCTTTGCTATCACCTGCTGGACATTCCCATAACTACACATGATGGCTAAAAAAAAGATAAAACTTTAAAACCTGTAATCCCAGAACTCCAGGTGCTGAGGCCAAAGGATGCTGGTGAGTTCAAGGTTAGCCTGGGAAACAAAGTGAGATTCTGATATTTTAAGCGCCACGTGGCGGGAATGATGACTCAAGTCTGTGTTCTCAGAACTCTGAAGACGTGAGGCAGGAGGCTTGCCCATAAACCATCTGAGCTTTAGTTCCAGGTCTGTCAATGCTATATATCAAAACCCTATCTCAAAAAATAAAGGCCTGTCAATGATGGCACACACTTCGATCCCAGTGCTGGGGGTTGGGGGGCAGAGGTAGGTAGATGTGAGTTCGAGGCCGGTCTGGTGTACAGAAAGAATTCCAGGACAGCCAGAGCTACAGAGTAACCCTGTTGTGAAAAAATAGAAAAGAAAAATAACATTTACAGAATAATTGAGGTAGATGAGCTGGTACTCATGTGTAACTACACCCTGCCATTCAAAACCTGCCCCTAGTCACCGCATTCGGAACCAAACATGTGCCCTGGTCGTCACATCTAGGACCGAAGCCCTATCTCAGTGCTTACCTAGTGTGCAGTAGCCCGAGTTCAATCCCCAGCACCAGATAAAACCGGATGTGGATGCACACCTGCAGCCCCCCCCCCAATTTGGTAAAAATCAAGGTTGGGACTGGGGAGACGGCCCAGTGGTTAAGAGCACTGGCTGCTCTTCCAAAGATCCTAAGTTCAATTCCCAGGAACCACATGGTGGCTCACAGCCATCTGTAATGAGATCTGGTGCCCTCTTCTGGCCTCTTCTTAAAAAGTGAAATCAAGTTCAGGGCTGGTGAGACGGGTCAGAGGTTAAGAGCACTGACTGCCCTCCCGGAGGACCGGGGTTCAATTCCCAGCACACACACACACACACACAAGGCAGCTCACAATTGCCTGTAACTCCAGTTCCAGGGGATCCCTGACCTCCACACTCGTGCTTTGGAATTCAGACTCACGAGTACACACACAGAAAAAATTCGCTGGGTGAGCCGAACCTTTAACCTCAGCACTCTGGCCAGTCTGGTCTACACAGGGAGCTTCAGGCCAGCCACAGCTACACAGAAAGAACCTGTCTCAGAGTAAACAAATACATGACTGTATGTTCTAAATATTTACCTGCGTAAATATTTCTCTGCGTAGCCTTGGATGTCTTGGAACTCTGTAGAACAGGCTGGCCAGGATATCCGCCTGCCTCTGCTCTGAGAGCTGGGATTAAAGGCGTGAGCAACCACACCTTGTCCTGAAATTTTCATTGAAATATTAAAAATAATGGTAACGGGGAAAATACACTTTAAAAGCGTCGTCCTTGGCCAAGTTATTTATTGGAAACTCACATTTTAACATTTTACAGCATTGACGGGACAAAATGTCACTCCCATCTTGTTATTCAATACTGACAACTCGAGAACTACGTCAACCAAGAAAACGTGTAACAAAAGCCCCTGCCAAGGAGAGGCCATCTCAACCTTAGGGGCGGAGGGGTGGGTGGGGTCACAAATCCATAGCCAATCTGGGCTACTTAAGGAAAGTGGGTCTCTAGAATTTCAAGCCAGCCTGGTGTTCATAGTGAGTTCCAGGACAGTCAGAGATACCTAGTGTTTCCTGTCTCACGAAACAAACCAACCAACACCAGTGGGGAATAGTGAGACAGAAATGTCCTCAGACCTTCAACATGCTCCCAAGGTGTTGTCATGGAAGAGGGGTAACCTAGCAACAGTCTCTAGGAAAAAAACAAACAAACAAAACTGGACACAGAATCACACGGGCACTGCTCTTGAATGGGTTTTCACACGTCGCTTCAGAGTGCCGCTGTCGGAAGGGTCTGTAGGGTCTGCAGTCGCTGTGGATTCGGAGATGGACGTTGAGGTTGCCCTTGTGGCTGAAGCATTTCCAGCAGTGCTTGAACGCATAGGGCTTCTCCTTGGTGTGGACCCGACTGTGGCCCAGCAGGGTGGACTCGTGGGCAAACACCTTGCCCCAGACCCTGCACACGCAGGGCTTCTCACCCGTGTGGGTGCGCTGGTGGACCCGAAGGTCCGAGGACTGCAGGAAGCCCTTGTTGCACAAGGGACGCTCAAAGGGTCTCTCTCCCGTGGGTGACCTCTGGTGGATGATAAACTGAGACCTGTAAAGGAAACTCCTCCTGCATTCCCTGCACTCAAACCGAGCCTGGCCTGGGAGATGCTCTAGAGCAGCCACCGCTAGCTGCCTGTTTTCAGTATGGTCCACACCAGAGGCCCCTCCTCGGCAAGTAGGAGCGCGGTCCCTGCTGTTGCTGCAGAGACCCTGAGGATCTGTGCTTGCGGCTTGGTCTCTTTTTTCTAGAATGTGGGTGAACGGTGTGACAGGATCCAATTTTGCCTCTTCCCGGGGCGTCATCACATCTGATTGGGCGGGATTCCACACACAACGTTTAAAACTTGAGAGTCCAGTCTCAAAAGCCAATTATTTACTTGATGGCCGAGGGAGATGCCACCCTAAGAATGTGGTGGGCAGAGGACGACTTTTAGGGTTGGTTCTGTCACCATGAGGGCCCTGGGGATTGAACACAGGCAATCAGGCTTTGTGGCAAGCGCCTTTCCCCCCACTGAGACACACAGCACTCATTAAAGACTGCCTCAATCATACCAGACCCAGCAAGCTCTGGTGCTGGCTGAGACATCCCATCCACACCCCAAGCTGGAGAGCTCAGCCTGCAGAATTCTCTGGAAAGCTAGCCCTGGAGGGGGTGGGGAGTGCTGGACAAGGGACTGAAAGTCCCCAGTGAGTTCCCACCTTGTACTCACCAGGACCCTGGGCTGGCTGACAGTGTCACACGCTTACCTGCCTGACAGACGACGGCTCAGTCCCTGGCAGGTTCTGAAGCTCCAGGCTAGAGCAGCAACTGCTGGGGCTGTCTCCTGACACCACCACCACATCCTGGTCCCAGTCATCCCATTCATCTGCCTTGGCTTTTTCTGTTTTAGTAAAACCTCTTTGGGAAAATAAAGCCTGTGGGGGGGATGGGAACAGGTGAGACCCCAGAGGTTGCTCTCACAACTCCCCAGGGTTTCTCTGTGTAGCTTTGGAGCCTATCCTGGCACTCACTCTGGAGACCAGGCTGGCCTCGATCTCACAGAGATCCGCCTGCCTCTGCCTCCCGAGTGCTGGGATTAATTAAGGCATGCCCACTTAAAACATTCTGTCACCTACAGAAACTTGGAATTACGTGGATGAGCTGGTCCAGACACACACACACACACACACACACACAGAGAGAGAGAGAGAGAGAGAGAGAGAGAGAGAGAGAGGAGGAGGAAGAGAGAGAGAGAGAGAGGGAGAGAGAGGAGAGAGAGAGAGACGGTAAGGATAAAGCTTGAGAGGGACTTTGGTTGGGGGACCATGATGGATTCCATGGCAAGCAAGGGTGACTGAGGCAGAGGGACAAACATGCCAGGCAGACAGAGCTTAAATGAGAATTTTTTTTTTTTTTTAGAAAGGGGAGGGCGGGGGGAAAGAAAGAGAAAAGAGGTAAACAGACAGAGACAGAGAGAGGACAGGAGAGAAGAGGGAGACAGGAAAAGTCCTGTCTGCCCCAGGGGAACAGCAAGAAAAAGGAAAAGGGGGGGCGGGGAAGCTGGAAGAATAAGTGTCGGGGTCTTTCTTTTAAAGGGGTCCTTTGCACCTGCAAGCAGACTACACAACCATGGAACCCTGGCTCACCTGAGTGCATTCTGCCAGGTGACAGCACAATGCCTGAATCCTTACAGAGACAGACGGATAGCCAGAGACAGGCAGACAAAGACAAGGGAGAGAAACAGAGACAGAAAGAGACAAGGGGAGAGAGACACACACACTTTTTCTAAATCCAGACTAACTTGCCTGTAATCCTAGAACTCTGGAAGCTGAAGCAGCAAGATGAAGCTTAGGGCAGCTGGGGCTGCAGTGTGAAATCCTGTCTCAAAAACAAACACGTGCTTCCCCTAACCCTACCCAAGGCTCAGGAACCAGCAGGGAAAATGGGGTGTTAAGATTCCAAGAGGCACCTGGCTGTGCCGTTGGTGGCGCAGGCCTTTGATGCCAGCACTTGCAGAGGCAGGAGGATCTCTGTGATCTCAAGCCTGGTCTCCAGAGTCCCAGGACAGCCAAGGCTATGCAGAGAGGAGACCCTGTCTCAAAATAATAAAATAAGATTCTCAGAAGCAGAGTTGGGGGGAGGATGGGAAGTTGCGTGCGCCCGCCACAACTGCCTGGCGGTTTTGCTTTGTTTTGAAAGAGGGGCAGGAAGTTGGGGCATTGGGAAAGAGGTATGGCTCTGGGAGGCCACAGGTAACAAAATAAACTTTCCCAGTGGCTTCTGGCCTCACTCTGGACCTGAAAGACTCAGTGGGAGAATGGACTACCTTCTTCCCACTCACTGTGGCTTCATTCACCCACACCCAGCCAGCCAGTGACTCTACTAGCTTTTTTTTCCACCTCTTGGCTTCTATACTTGCTTATGGCACTAGGGCCTTGTGAGAGCAAGCATTTTACTGCTGAGTCACAAGGCCCTCTCCTCACTGGTGGACTCTAGGGGTCTGTGTGTGTGTGTGTGTGTGTGTGTGTGTGTGTGTGTGTGTGTGTGTGTGTGTGTGTGTGTCTACCTCTGTCCACTATGCTGGCCCTTTAACATATTTTCAGTTGGAAATAGGCTCTTCCTAAGTTACCCAGGCCCCTCTCCTCACTGGTGGACTCTAGGGGTGTGTGTGTGTGTGTGTGTGTGTGTGTGTGTTCTACCTCTGGCCACTCTGCTGGCCCTTTAACATATTTTCAGTTTGAAATAGGCTCTTCCTAAGTTACCCAGGCTGCCCCTGATCAAGCGTGTAGCCCGGCCTAGCCTCACACCTGATACCTTAGCCTCCTGAGCGGCTAAGGGTTAACACTTGTTTTTACCAGTTTCATTTTGATGCTGGCCTCGCATGTTTGTTGCTGTGAAGAGAGGGTCTCACCACGTAACCCTAGTTGGCCCTTAACTCCGCCAGATTCTGCTTCCTCGGAGCTGGGATTAAAGGCTTGCACCACCGTTCATACAAACTACGATATATACAATGGAGTGGTAGACACGCCTTTAATCCCAGCACTCGGGAGGCAGAGGCAGGCTGATCTCTGTGAGTTTGAGGCCAGCCTGGTCTACAGAGGGAGTTCCAGGACAATCAGATACACACACACACTCACACACACACTACCCAGGTTCCCCTCCCCCACTCATCTCAATACTCAGAAAAGGGCAGACCTCACATGGAAAAAAAATGGCATGGCATATGAAGTTGTATTAAGACTAAGCACTTCTCTTTGTATTAAGGCTGGGCAAGGCAACCTAGTATGAGACGTGGGGTCCCCAAAAAAGACAGTAAAATAGTCAGACATCCCTTGCTCCCACTGTTGGGAGCAAGAAGACCAAGCAAGCAACATAACCGTCACATACATGCAGAGGGCCTAGGTCAGTCCCATGCAGCCTACAGCCAACACAACTGGAGAGGAAAAAAAAAATGTCAACGTAACGATGACTAACGATATTCTGCCATACGTACTCATAGGTCGAGACCTATCCTGATTAACTGCCACACTCAATGCCAAGCTTTACTGCAGACAGACGGGTGGTCTACATTCTGCACAGCCAAGTGTAAGCACGGGACACACGTCTACAGCTTGAGTGTCCCACATTAGCCTTGATGGGTTTCTCCCACCTTCTAGTCCCTTCTCCCAAATTGCCCCAGACACACTCGCCTTGCTAGTGGAAGGCACTTCCGTCTCCGAAGACAGGTTCCGAAGCAGCGCTGGGCTACCCTGGCGTCTGCTGGGCGGCTCCTCCTGATTTGACAGGTCCTTCTGGGACCACTTCATGTCATCCCACTCATCCTCCCTGGCTTCAGCCTTCTCAACTCTGGGATCTCGGCGGAGGTATAGTCGTCCTTTCCAATTTACTATGGACTGGAGGGGGGGGAGGGGGAGACACAGACAGGATGAGACCCCTGAGTAAGAGCCTGGTCCTGGGCTGACTTAGCAGCCAAAACTGGCTCATTGGCCAATCTGTCTTCCTGGACGTGGACTGACCCACAGCGTCATACTCAACTACACAGCAAATTGGGGACCAGCCTGGACAAGGAGTGGGGGAGGGGGGCTGGAAAGACGGCTCGGCGATGAAGAGCACCGACTGGTCTTCCAGGGGTCTCAGGTTCAATCCCCAGCACCCACTTTCCTCTTAAGAGCCACTAAGGGCGAGACCCTCAGTGGATTCTGCCTCCGGGCCACCACAGCCCCCACCACGACTGTCCTTGCCCTGAGCCGCGCTGCTCACCCACGAGCGGGGTTTCCTATGATCCCTCAGCATCTTTTCCAGATCTTTGCAGCTCGTCACTCCGCTCTCCTTGACCAAAGCCTGCAGTTGTGGCGGCATGGAGATCATGAACTGTTCCAACACCAGCTGGTCCAGGATCTCCTCCTTGCTGTTGAGGTCTGGTCTCAACCACTGGTAGCATAGCTCAGAGATCTGCTTCAGACTTTGGTCAGGACTGGCCCTCTTCGAGGGACAAAAACCTCGGAATCTCAAGTGCCAGACCTCGGGGTTGTAGTTTTGCTTTTCTCCCGATGGTGGCTGCTCTGATGGTGGCAGGCTTGTAGCCATGTTCCCTCGGTCTCTGGAAGTCGGAATTCCTGCCTAAACAGACGTAGTCCTTTAATAGCCAAGGGGATAGGCTCAGTGTCGGTCCAGAAGCCTAGGAGGCAAGAAGCAACCGGATCAGTTTAACTCTGCTGCCTCCAAAATAAATCTCATTCCTTATAATATACCCTCCCCCCAAACACACTGGGACACACCATCCCAAGGTAACATTGCATTGGCGTTCTGCCTCTGTGTATCTGTACTAGGTACCCTGGAACCGGAATGACTGCTGCCATGTGAGTACTGGGTCCTCTGGAAGAACAGCCAGTGCTCTTAACCTCTGAGCCATCTCTCCAGCCCCCCAAGATAATTCTTTTAAATCAATTACTCTACTCTGTACGATAGAGCATACCTGTACCCTCAGGCAAGGGAGATGTGGGAGCCTGACACTTGCCATATTTTTGAGACCACCCTAGGTTACATAGTAAATACCAAGTCTAAAAAACATAAGGGCTATAAGACTCTTAAAATCAAAGAACAAGCCTGGCGGTGGTGGCGCACGACTTTAATCCCAGCACTCAGAATGCAGAGGCAGGTGCTTCTCTGAGTTCCAGCCAGTCTGGTTACCGAGTGAGTTCCATGACAGACAGGGCTACACAGAGAAACCCTGTACCAAAAAATAAAAAAAAAAAAAAAAACAAGGCTCAACCCATAATCCCAGCAGTGTTTTAAGCTAAAATTGTTAAAAGCTAGCCTGGGCTACAGAGCAAAAACCATAGTTTCAGAAAACAAAAATATACAGAAACGGGACTCGTCTAATCTTCCAACTCCTTGTTCCTACGCATGCTGTGCTGGCAAAAAGAATCAATGGCTCCTGATGTCACCCCCAAATGTGCACAGTCTCTCTGTGTAGCCCTGGCTGTCCTGGAACTCGCTCTGGAGACCAGGCTGAACCCTAACTCAGAGATCCGCCTGCCTCTGTCTCCTGAGTGCTGGGATTAAGCATGTGTTCCACTTTTGGAGGAGGTGGCAGTCTGACCTGTCATCCCCAGGCCAGCCAGAGCCAGTGAAACCTTGTCTGAAAAACAACCAAAAAGGATAGGAGGGGGGATGGGAAGGGTACAGAGTTGGTTAGGAGCCTTTGATCTTTTAGGTGAGTTCAGTTCCCAAACACACTTTAATCCCAGCTAGGCAGAGGCAGGCAGAGCTCTGTGAGCCAGCCTGGTCTACATAGTGAGTTCCATAGCAGCCAGGATATAGTGAGGCTATATCTCTCAAAAAACAGAAACAAGAAACCACCCAAACAAACAAAAACACCCACACAAAATTATTAAATTAAAAAAACCTAAATAAAAAAATTAGCGTATAATTTATACACTAATGATTTTCATTATATAAACTAGGTCTAATGACTAAGTATTTATGGCTTAAGACAGTTATTTGAAAATTTAACACAAATGATTGAAAAAAATATTTGTAGCTACGTGGCGGTATACATACACCTTTAATCCCAGTTGGAGGCCAGCCTGGTCTGCAAATGGTGTTCCAGGACAGCCAGAGCTACACAAACAAACCCTGTCTCTTTTGTTTGTTTGTTTTCGAGACAGGGTTTCTCTGTGTAGCCCTGGCTGTCCTGGGACTCCCTCTTGTAGACCAGGCTGGTCTGGTACCCTGCTTGCCTCTGCCTCTTGAGTGCTGGGATTAAAGGCGAGCGCCACCAATGCTGGGCCAAAGCGAATTCCAGGACAACCAGGACTGTTCCACAGAGAAACCCTATCTCAAAAAAACAAAACACAACAAAAAATCACTGTGGAGGGATATGGGGACGCCTGCCTGCCTGCCTGCCATACATGCTCACAGAAGTCAAAACAGTGGATAGTTGCCATGAGTTGTAAGCCAAACCCGGACAACGGAGTTTTAAGCCACCCTGGGCCTGCACAAACATACTGCATTGTCAAAACGAAAGAGAAAAACAAAACCCCCAAACCGTTATGGGACACGTCTACATCAATGATGAAAACATTTCTGTTAAAGCTCTAATTCCAGAAACATTATTAAAGTATTAGATTTTTAGCACCCTTTTTGGGGGAGGGGATTGAAGTGTTTTTTTATTTCTTTACAGTGCTGGGAATGTGACCCTAGGCCTCAAAGATGCCAGGAAGCACCCCACCGACTGAGCTACATATCCAACCTTGTACCTTTTTTTTTCCTGTCCTGTCCCTAGCACAGGGGACCAAAGCGTGCACCACCACCGACCGGCCCGACCTTATAATCTCTTTTTGTCCCTGATAGAGACAGGGTCCTCCTATGTAGCCCAGGCTGGCCCTGAACTCAGACCTTTCTGCCTCTGCCTCCAGAGTTCTGGGATTACTGGACTGCCACCACTACTGGGCCCACCGTGGATTCCTGTGTTCTTTGTCCTCACAACTTGGTATAATTGTGGGTATTAAGGATAAATGCCGGAGGAGGATCTGAGTTCGAGGCCAGCCTGGTCTACAAAGTGAGTTCCAGGACAGCCAGGGCTACACAGTGAAACCCTGTCTCGAAAAACCTTAAGAAAAAAAAAAATTGGGCCTGGCTGAGGCAGGAGATTGGAGTTCCAGGCCAGCTTGGAACTAGACCTTGTCGCAAAAGGAAGAAATAAGCAAACCCAAGCATGCCACCGCGTGCCGCAGCAGCGCAGCGTGGAGAGATCCAGACCCGGGAGCCTAAGTGGAATCCACGCTCCGAGTCCGTAACTGCAACATCGTGGTTTACCAGGAGCCGGGCAGCAAGGAATTAATGTCCATCCAAGGACGCAGCAGGAGCTCTTAGGTCCCTGGGCTTCTCGTCTGCTGCACCAAGCCTGGCCGGGGGGCCTGGGCACAGCATCCCCCTGCCTCAGCTGCCCGGTGCAGAGCTGCGGGTACTCAGGGTCCAGCTAAATGCATTGCAGCTGCACCGGGACCCACCCGCAGCCTCGCTCACCCAGCCCCCTCCCTGGCCCAACTTACTTTCTGGTCCAGCCTCGGCGCCTGCAGCCTCTTCTGAGCTCGCTCGCCCGCTCGCCCTCTCTGCAAAGTGCCCGGGGTCTCTTTTCCTAGGAACCACGGGACTG
Organism: Cricetulus griseus; assembly: GCF_003668045.3. Taxonomy (NCBI): domain Eukaryota; kingdom Metazoa; phylum Chordata; class Mammalia; order Rodentia; family Cricetidae; genus Cricetulus; species Cricetulus griseus. The sequence continues at coordinate 24,249,509 of NC_048602.1, read as the reverse complement.
CCTTCCGGTTGCTGATCTGCCCAGTGATTGCCTGCAGCCCTAATGACGTCACCTTAGACGTCATTCCAGACATCCCCGGATTAAATTACAATCTGGCCGCCTGAGTGAGGAAATTTCCAGAGATGCCTTTTCCAGCTTAAAAATAATAATAATAATGAATGGATAAATAATTTTTATCAGCCTCGGCTGGGTTTGCAGCTCACACGTCAGAGGGTTTGCCTTAGCAAGCAAGAAGAGGGGCCAGTTCCTAGCGTGGCATAAAACCAGGCGTGGCCGGGCAATGGTTGGCCGTTAGTCCCATCACTTGGGAGGCCAGAGTCAGGAGGATCTCTGAGTTCCAGGACAGCCTGGTCTGCAGAGTGAGTTCCAGGACAGCCAGGGCTACACAGAGACACCCTGTTTTGGGAAAACAAACAAACAAAAACAACAAAAATAAAATAAATAAATAAAAAGAGTGTAGTAACACACACTTGTAATCCCGGGTAGGAGGTTGGGAAGTTTAAGGCAGTTTGGGGCCTACGCTGTGCTACAAGAAATCCTTTCTAAATTAACAAATAAATAATGACCTTGGGGCAGCCCAGCACGTCTCTCCATGGCAAAGTATGTGCCAAGTGTACATGAGTCCCTGCCTAGTTCAATATCTAAAAAGGTAACAGAGTAGACCTGGGGCCTGTTAGGGCAAGGAACTGGGGAGAATATGCCCAAAATATGATGTTTGCATGTATGCAATTTGCAAAACATGAATTTAAAAAGTTTTTTTAAAAAAGGTTTTATTTATTTATTATGTATACAACACTCTGCTTCCATGTATATCTGCACACCAGAAGAGGGCACCAGATCTCATAACGGATGGCTGTGAGCCACCATGTGGTTGCTGGGAATTGAACTCAGGACCTCTGGAAGAGCAGCCAGTGCTCTTAACCTCTGAGCCATCTCTCCAGACCCATTAAAAAGTTTTTAAGTAATAAATAAATTACCTAAGTATGGCACACACCTTTAGTCCCAGCACTTGGGAGGCAGAGGCAGGCAGATCTCTGTGAGTTCTCCTGGTTTTACAGAGTGACAGAAAGCCAGGGCTACACAGTAAAATCTTGTCTGAAAACAGAGAGAGAGAGAGAGAGAGAGAGAGAGAGAGAGAGAGAGAGAGAGAGACCCTGTCTCAAAAACTAAACAAATAAATAGATAAATAAATAAATGATTTAAAAAAGTAATAAAATAAGGCAGTGGCGGCGCACGCCTTTAACCCAAGCACTCGGGAGGCAGAGGCAGGCGGATCTCTGAGTTTGAGAGCAGCCCGGTCTACAGAGTTCCAGGACAGCCAGGGCTACACAGAGGAATCCTGTATTGGACCGCCCTCCAAATTAATAAAATAAATGAGTAGGCTCTGGCCATGTACTAGGTCTTCATGCCACCCACCAAGATGATCATGGCCTAAGCCTCCAAAACTGTGAGCAAGCTCCCCAAGTGTTCTCTTAGGTGAGCCGCCTCGGTCGTGGCTTCTTTTCACAGCGCTAGAACACGAAGACACTTGGCCTTTTGTTTGGTTTTTCTCATACGGCTTTGTCTTGCTGCAAATGTGTCTTAAAATGTTCTTTTTAGAAGTAACTATTTCTTTGTAAAGATTTTATGGCATTTTATTTCTCTGTGTGCATGACAGATGGGGTAGGAGCAGGTAGCTGAGAGGATGTGTGGTCAGAAGACAACCTCCAGGCCCCGGTTCTCTCCTTCCACTGTACGGGTCCCGGGGACTCACCTCAGGTCATGGTGTGCAAGCTCCCTTACACACTGAGCCAGTTCAAGGTCCCTGAAATAAATCTCTCTCTTTTGAAAAGACTTATCTTTATTTCGTTTATCTCAAATATCTCAAATAAGGATTTATCTTTATTTGAGGTTTCCCCTCCCCCAAATATCTATAATTAGAACTGGAGTCACAGATGGTTGGGAGACACCATGCAGGTACCAGGAATCGAACCTGGGTCCTCTGCGAGAGCAGCCAGTGCTCTTAACCACTGGATCGTTTCTCCAGCCCCAGAAATAAGTATTTCTAGAAAACCAGAGAGCTGCTCCGTCTAGGATGGTGAAATCATGGAGAAAGTGGTACCCACAGAGGGTAGGACACTCGGACGGCCATATTTTGCCCTATCCATCTCTTCATTGAATTCTTTGTGCTATCCTTTGCTGGGGCCTAGCTACAGAGGCTATCTATTCCGGACTGATGTCTTTGGGGCTGCGATTGGAGCCAGCCAAATGGCCTCAAGTCCATCCCGGAGTCTCGGAGTGCTGGCCCGGGAAACTCCTAGCTGCCTAAGGGCGATAAAGACATCTTGTCATTTCAGGAGGGCTCTCAGTCCATGCTGGAATCTGGAGTCTCTGGTTTATTCAAGCATCTTCTCTCTCTTTTTTTTTTTTTTTTGTTTTGTTTTGTTTTGTTTTTTTTGTTTTGTTTTGTTTTCGAGACAGGGTTTCTCTGTGTAGCTTTGGAGCCTATCCTGGCACTCGCTCTGGAGACCAGGCTGGCCTCGAACTCACAGAGATCCACCTGCCTCTGCCTCCTGAGTGCTGGGACTAAAGGCATGCGCCACCAATGCCCGGCTTCAAGCATCTTCTAAAATAGCTTTCCAACAGTGGGGGTGACAAAAGAAAACATCTATTCTCATGTATAAAGCTGATATCAAACACATCCTTTAATCCTAGAGACACCCCTAAACAGTCCCTAGGCTTGTAAACAGGCCCTCAGAACAGATGACAGCCCACCCAGGGCCTAGGTCTGTTGTTATGCAAACTAGGAGACATTCTCCACTGAGGCCAAGCCACCCATGAGATTCGTGAGATTCGAGCTCCTGGGACAGAGTTTGAGGCCTGTATCCAAAATACCATAATTGATGTTTTTCAGGCCCCAGCAATCCTTTCGTTTTGTTTTTCAAGATAAGGTTTCTCTGTGTACTCTGTGTAGCCCTTCTGTCCTGGAACTCTATTTGTAAGGCCAAGCTGGCTTTGAACTCACAGAGCTCCACCTGCATCTGCCTCCCGAGTGCTGGGATTAAAGGTGAGCGCCACCACTGCTCAGATGTAATATCCACTTTAACAAGCCAGTAAGTGTGTCTCCTAGATGACAGGCTCCTCACCAGAACTCCTCTGGGATATCTTGTTGTTGCCCTGAGTCCCAGTACCTCATGAGCCCCAGCAGGTCCTAGATGGGGTGATGGCTAGGGTGGGCCAACCCAAGGCTTGGCTGTGGGCCTGGGTGGTAGCTGAGCTGGTCAATCCAGGCCACTGGGAGCACCCGCCTCAGGGGGGAGGGCAGAGCTAGCTCCCTGACATCCATGTCCTCAGATGAGTTCATCTTCACCTGTGGTGAGGGGTGGAGGCAATCTGTCCAGAGTGCAAGGGCCAGCTCTCTTGCTGTAGTGTTCAGAGAGACAGGAAGCCAGCTGTCCCAGGGCCAGCTCACCATGGCCCTCTAATTTCCTCTCTTATTGTTCCTAAAGCCTCCTGAGTGACACGAGCCACAGACATCAACACAGACTCCAGCTGCAGCTGGACCATGGACCCAGACACGGTTATGGGTAGCAGCTTGGGCTAGAGAACATCCAGGCTCTGGGTGGAAGTAGCCACTCAGGTCAGGATGGTTCTGGTGGCCACATGGCCGACAGACACCACCAAGGCCTCAGGTCACGGCCCCAACCCTGGGCTTCTATGTGAACTTTGGTAGCAATACGGGACTAGGATTTCAGCACAGACCCTAGCCTCGACCATGGACCCACACATGGTCTTTGGCAGCATCTGGGTCTGGATGTCACCATTGTCCTAGGCACAGGCCCCAATGGCAATCTGGCCCTCAGACACCAACATGGTGTCTGCATGGCCTTCAATGGTAACAGGAGCCTCTGACATTAGCATAGACCCTGGCTGCTACAGGGCCAGGGACCCAGACATGTCCCTCGGCAGCAGCCTGGGCCGGAATCACACCATCGCCCTAGGTGGCAGCACAGGCCACCATCTCTGTATGGCCCCCCTGCTGTGGCATGGTTCCCCAGACTCCAACCAAGCTGCAGGCTCTGGTCCAAGTCCCAGGCCTCTGTATTGGCCCTAGTGGCACCCTGGGCCACAGACCCCAGCTGCAGCTGGGCCACAGACCCAGCCATGGCTCCAAGCAACACCTCTGCCTGGGCGACATCCTAGCTCCATATAGTAGCCTCAGTCGCTCAGATCAGGATAGCTCTGGCAGCAGCATGGCCCCTGGACACCAACAAGACGACAGGATGTAGCCCGGACCCCATGTGACCTTTGGTGGCACCATGGGCCACCTCAGCTGAGGGTCGACCACGAACCCAGACGTGGTCCTCGACAGCGGCCTGGGTCTGGTTGTCACCATGGTCCCAAGTGGCCGTGGAGGCTGCCCACATGGGCATGGCTCCAATGGTAGTGTGGCCTCCCTGGACTCAAACATGGCCTCAGGTGGTGGCCCAGACCACTGGAATCAACATGGCACTCAATGGCAACAGGAGCCATGGACATCAACACAGACTGACATGGCCCTTGGCAGCAGCCAGGCCCGGACATCAACATGGCTCCAGGTGGCCAACAGGCCTCCCCCTCTGTCTACTCCTCACTGCCTTCACCGTGGCCCCGGGTGACAAGCAGGCCTCAAACACCTCCTCAAGGTCTTCATTTCCTTTCTTCATCTTTCTAGAGCACACGAACCACTCTGCTTCTCTTTCTCATTTCTCCACCACAGATTTGCTTATCAAATAAGGGGGCCCACCTGCCCAGCGCCACAAGGCTAGCCCATGGATGTCTTCTGGCCAGCCAGGCCCTTGAGGACCCCAGCTGGCTAGAAACATCTAAGGGGAAATGCATCGGGCGGGGGTGGGGGAGTGAGGGGGTGTTAGGGTGAGGGTGGACGTCTTCCCGACAGCCGGAGCTAACAAATATTTACAGAACATTTCTCTGAAGCACAATATACCTTCTCAGCGCTTCATAGAACTTTCTCCAAAACCGACCACATATTTGGACACAAGTCAAGTGTCCACAGACACAAGTCAGCCAACAAGACACCCTGTGTTCTGTCAGACCACCACGGATTAAAGCTGGATGCCAACAGCAGAAACAACAGAGAGCTTACAAGCTTGTGTGTATAGACTATATGGCTTCCCACTTAGTGTTTTCCCGGGACTCCTGAGTGCAAATGAGTGGATCTCTGATTCGTTTTTTTTGTTGTTGTTGCTGTCGTTTTGTTTTATTAGTAGCTTTCTTTTTTTTTTTTTTTTTTTTTTTTTTGAGACAGGGTTTCTCTGTGTAGCATTGGAGGCTGTCCTGGAACTAGCTCTTGTAGACCAGGCTGGTCTCGAACTCACAGAGATCTGCCTTGGAGTCTGTCTTTTTCTTCTATGTATTTGTCTTGTCCAACTCCGATGTGTTAGTTTTTGTTTGATCTCATTATTATTTTATTTCATTATTATCTCTTAGAAGTCTGCTTATTCTCTCTCTGTCTCTCTGTCTCTCTCTCTCTTTCCAGACAAGGTTTCTCTGTGTAACAGCCCTGGCTGTCCTATCCTGGCACTCGCTCTGTAGACCAGGCTGGCCTCAAACTCACAGAGATCCCCCTGCCTCGGCCTCCCGAGTGCTGCGATTAAAGGCCACCAATGACCAGTACCTGTTTATTTTCTGAGAGACCGAAAGGGAGAGAATCCAGACGGGAGAGGAGACAGGGAGGAACTGGGAGAAGTCGGGGAGGGGAAACTGTAAACTGGATGTATTTTTGTGAGAAAAAAAAGTTTTCAATAATAAAAATTGTTGCCATCATACTCCTTAAGTATAAAATGTGATTTGTTAAAAATAAAATATGAAGTCTGTAGGGGAAAAGGGCCAGCCAAAGAAACACTCCCTGAGCAGAGCCAGAAAACATACTTTGGCCCTGCAACCAATAAATCTCTTGCATGAGGTTTGGGTGAGACCTTCCTTTGCCAGAATGGAGCAGAGGACAGAAGTTAACTTTCCATGACTTTCACTTGGGAGACCTTCCCCTAGCCAAGGGCGATTGTTAACACCGCACCCGGGGGGACGGTGCATTGGAGCTGAACTGTAACAGCTTTGCTGGGGAAGCTCTACCCCAGAGCTGTTTGATTGGGGAAGCCTTTCCCTGAAGCAGGGCTGTAAAGCTGCTACGCTACAATGCTTACAAAGTCAAGCTCAGAATCTATCCCCTTTGTCCAGAGAGCTGGGCAGAGGGGCCAGGAACAGTAGATCTTTATAATAAATAGGAGAGGAAGCTGTGTGCATATATCCTTACACACAGTGAGCCTGGGTTTCCCCTGGAAAATGGGACTCGGTTGTGACCAGGCCCCACTCAGCAGTGTTAGCTTTACACGCGCTCGCGCATACACACACACACACACACACACACACACACACACACACACACGCACACACGAATGTGCACACACTCCGTTTCAGAGCATCAGGGTCTTATGTCTCTCTCTGCACATGGTCACCCCCCCCCCCCCCCCCCCCCGCCACTTCTTGTTTTAGGATTTCACATTAGTGTCTTGTCTCTGTATCTAACATGGTTTCTCCTCCATTCTCTTTCTCTTTGGCCACCCAGTGCTAGGATCCAAGGTGTGCACCATCACACCCAATTTTATGAGGAGCTGGATATCAAACCCAAGGATTCAAACATGATAAGCAAGAACGTTTTCACACATCTGCTGGACAGTTTCCCCACCCCTTAGCTGGCTTTAGTGGGTTGTTTATTTTTTGTTTTGTTTCAAGACAGGGTTTCTCTGTAGCCTTGGAGCCTATCCTGGCACTCTGCTCTGTAGACCAGGCTGGCCTGGAACTCACAGAGATCCACCTGCCTCTGCCTCCCGAGTGCTGGGATTAAAGGCGTACACCACCAACGCCCGGCTACTCTTAGGTTCCTTAATGGCATTTTTTGTGTGTCTGCATGTGGCTGTGTGTCCCCGAGTGCAGGTGCCCTGGGAAGCCAGAGCTGTTGGGGTCCCTGGAGCTGGGGTTTCAGGTAATTGTGAACCTCAGGACATGGATGCCAAGAATGGAGCACAGGTCCTTTGTAAGAGCAGGAAAGGCTTTTAACCAATGAGCTGTCTCTCCAGGCCCTCAGTTTATTGTTTTTAAAAGAATATTTATGTTTAATTATTGATGTACTAAAATTAAGAGTGTGAATGTGTGTCTGCGTGTGAATTTGTGAGTGAACGCAGGTGCCTGCCTATGGAGGCCAGAGGCATCAGAACCCCTGGTGCTAGAGTTGTCACCAGCGTGGGTGCCGGAAACAGGACCCATGTCCTCCGGAAGAGCCAAAATTGTTCTGACCCACCAAGCTATCTCTCACCCCAAGGATAACCAATCAAATGAGACACTTCAGACTTACATCATCGTGGTTCTGCAAATATCACAACATGCTTTAGTGAGATTTAGGGATATAGCTGTAGGGTCTTAGTCTCAGGGTGGGGCGGGGGGGGGATGAACTGGAAAAGAAGGAGGGGTGGGGTGTGGCTGTCTCTATGGCTTCAGGCTGGCATCTTCCCTGTCCAGCACGTGCAGGTCTGTAACAAGAGAGCAACAGCAGGTGGGTTAATTCTCGAAGGGCTCTAGCAGGCCCAAGCATAGCACCCTCAGGTTTTACAGCTTACCCTCCACCCGCTCCTGGCTAAAAACCGTTAGATTTTTAACGGTTTTTAAAGGTAACCACCAAGGTCTACTCCCTATTTGGCCACTTTCTCCCCCTGAGGCTGACGACCAAGGTCCAGCTATAAACATATTGAAGTCCGGCAATCAAAAGCCCCCTTTTGGCTACACACCCAGTTAAAATTAAACACCTCATCCTAACACGGGGTTTCCCCCTTTACCTTTATAAACTGCCATTTACCTGTGGGCCACCTCTGTCTCCTGTCTCTTCTCTATTCAGAGGTCAGTCCTTTGTCCCCCTTGGGGACAAATCCTCCTTCCCCGTCTCCCTTGTTCCCTTGCCCCTGCCCCTCATCTTCTATCTCCCATTATAGTCTCTTATTCCCTGACCTCTGTCCCTCTGGAACAAATAAATCCCCATTTTTTGTTGAGAACTTGGTCTTGGGATGTCCTGTGTCGATTAAGGTTCTTTAGATTTTTAATTTTTTAATTTTATTTATTAGCATTGTATGTGCAGTGGTGTGTGTGTGTGTGTGTGTGTGTGTGTGTGTGTGTGTGTAGGGGGGTTACAAATATGTGTCATGACACATGTGAGGAGTTAAGAGGACAATTTGTGGGGTCACGCTTTCCCTGGGTGGGTTTTGGATAGCTCCGCTCCACTAATAATATGCCTTAGAAATTCATTTACTCTTATTCCCACATAGGAGAGGTCTTGTGGGTCACAGCTGTACTGCCTTTAATAATTTATATCTATTTTATTATTTTATGGGAAATTTGTGCTTGGCCCAGATATGTGTCAGTGTAGCACACGTCTGTGTGGTGCCCACAGAGGCCAGAAAAGGGTGCTGATTCCCGGAGACTGGAGTTACAGACAGTTGTGAGCCACTGTGTGGATGCTGGGGATGGAACCTGGTACTTCTTTGAGATCAGCAAAGCGCTTTTAACTGCTGAGCTGTCTCCTCTTTTCCCACCTTAGCTTTTGAGTCGGGGTCTCTCATGGAACCTGGAGCTTACCAATAAGCAAGAGTGGGTAGCCTGTACACTCCTGGGATTCCCACCTGTATGCAGGTGCTGGAGATCTAAACTCAAGCCAGCGCTTTACCAATGGAGCCATTCCCTCAGCTATGGATTCTTGAAGTCAGGGGTGAGGTTAGGGGGGAAAGCCTCTTTAGTTGTCTCAACTCCCATTTTGGCTTTCCTTTCTCATTCTGCCTCACAATTATTCACAGCTATACATGGGCTTCCCATTCTGTTTCAAGGGTCTTCAGAGAAGTGTCGATGATAAGGATATCCAAGAGCCAAAGAATGCAGCCAGGCGGTGGTGGTGCACGCCTTTAGATCCAGCACTTGGGAGACAGAGGCAGGTGGCTCTCTGAGTTCAAGGCCAGCGCCTGGTCTATAGAGTGAGTTCCAGGAAAGCCAGAGCCACAAACAGAAACCAATCTTGAAAAACCAAAGAGCCAAAGAGTGCAGTCAAGTTTGAGGGTGTGTGTGACAATCAGCGCAGTGCAATACATTCTCTCTCTCTCTCTCTCTCTCTCTCTCTCTCTCTCTCTCTCTCTCTGTGTGTGTGTGTGTGTGTGTGTGTGTATAGACTCTATCCATCTCTGTCTTACTGGAGACCAAGTCTCTCACTAAATCTGGAGCAAGGCCAGCAGTGAGCAAGCACCAACGAATCTCTGTCTCCGCCCCCACCACCCCTGCCCAGGGTTGGGTTCTAGGCTCACACTTGACTTTTTATCTGGGTTTTGGGATTTGAACTCAAGTCGTCAGGCCATGCCAAGGCTACACAGAGTTTTTCTTTTCCAGAGACATGATTTCTCCATATAACAGTCCTGGTGTCCTGGCACTCGCTCTGTAGACCAGGCTGTAGACCAGAGAGATCCGCCTGCCTCTGCCTCCCGAGTGCTGGGACTAAAGCCGTGCGCCACCGACGCCCGGCTCAACTGGTTTCTAAAGGACTTTGAGGAGTCTGGCCATGCAAGGCTGTAGAAACAGAGAGGGTATCAGTCTCTGGTCTAGGGCCTTATCTGGAAACGGGCTCAGTTGTAAGATTTTGGGACTGGTTTGGAAATTAGAGTTGGTCCCTGAGGCCAAGTCTGAAGTGAAGGAATATTGTTGACGGGGGAGATGAAGGCAGGTATGAGGGTGTGTGAAGGGAGATGGGCTTGCAGAAGGATGCTCTGGGCTGGTTGCCACGCCTTCTCCAACTCATCCTCACTTAGCCTCTTCTCAGTCCTCTCTTCCACATTGCCCATCTTTACCTCCATACTTAGGTTTGACAAAGGTCTCTAACAGCGTCCTCTTCGTCATCCTTGGAGAGTGGGAATAAGGGAGTCCATCTAGGAGAAAGGACAAGACCTCATGAGGGGCTGGTGAGACAGTCGAGCACTGGCTGAGTTTCCTTCCTGAGATCCACGTGGTAGACCGTGAGGACTGACTTTCCCATCATTTGCTCTCTGACCTCTACATAGGGCTGTGCATAGCACAGTAAATAAATAAGTACATAAATAAATGCAGGGGCGCAGGGCGGTGGTGGTGTTGGTGGCGGCGCACGCCTTTAATCCCAGCACTCGGGAGGCAGAGGCAGCCGGATCTCTGTGAGTTCGAGGCCAGCCTGGTCTCCAGAGTGGGTTCCAGGACAGCCTCCAAAGCTACACAGAGAAACCCTGTCTGGAAAAACCAAAACCAAAATCATCAGAATAATAAAATAAAAAAAATACATGCAGAGGCTCCATGGTAGTCAATATGTGGTTTCATTTTATTTCGTTGGAATCTTTGAGTACCGGGTGGCTCTCACTCAGGACTTTGCCCTGGTGAGAGACCTTTAGCCATGTCTGGAGGAGTGTTGGACGGGTCTCGACTGAGCAGAAAGGGAACTCTCTTAGCATCGGATGGGTAGAAGACAGATCTGTTGCAATGTCCACCTGGGATTGGCCCCCAGCAGCCAAGAAGGACCCAGATCCAAACCTTAATAAAAGCAAGGTTGGAAGCCAAGGGGTATCTGTTCAGCACTGCCCCTTGCAGGTGACAATGAGAGGGCAGCTCAGATCAAGTCCTGCATGGCATTGACAGGGAGGGGAGCACTCACTGACCCCTCCCAAGACTCTCTCTTGACAGAACTGTAGTCCCAGTGTGTGCCAGATCCGTTAGGGTTTTGGAAGCGGTTCCTCTGCCTATTTTTAGAGACACCACTGCGCATTGAACCTGGTAGCTCACCCATTTGGCTAGAGGGGCTGACCAGGAAGGTCAGGACCACCTGTCTTCCATATCCCCAGCACTGGGATTACAGACTCAGTCTGCCTTGCCCAACTTTTTGTTTGGTTTTTGTTTTTCAAGACAAGGTTTCTCTGTGTAGCTTTGGAGCCTATCCTGGAACTCACTCTGTAGACCAGGCTGGTCTCGAACTCACAGAGATCCGCCTGCCTCTGTCTCCCGAGTGCTGGGATTAAAGGTGTGCGCCACCAACGCCCGCTATAATTATTTATTATTGTTAATTACATTTTTATTATTCATCGTGTGTGTGTGTGTGTGTGTGTGTGTGTGTGTGTGTGTATCTGTGGTGACTGTGTGTGTAAGTGTAGTGAGTATGTATATATGTGTGTGTATGTATGGTGAGTGTATGTGTATGTGTGTGTATGGTATGCATGTATGTGTGATGAGTGTGTATGTGTGTGGGGTTATTGTGTGTATGTGTGTGTGGTGAGTGTGTGTGTAAGTGTATGTGTATGTGTGATAAGTGTGTATATGTGTGTGAGGGTTATTGTGTGTATGTATGTGTGGTGTGTGTAACTGTATGCGTAGTGTGCATGGGTGATTGTATATGGTGGATGTGTGTGTGTGCTGAGTGTGTGTGTATGTGTAGTAAGTGTGTATGGTGTGTGTATGTGTGATGAGTGTGTATGTGTGTATTGTGGTGTGCACGTGTGATGAGTGTGTATGTGTGTGTGGTTATTGTGTGTATGTATGTGTGGTGAGTGTGTAAGTGTATGTGTAGTGTGTATGTGTGATTGTATATGGTGGATGTGTGTGTGTGTGTGATGAGTGTGTGTGTGTAGTAAGTGTGTATGGTGTGTGTGTGTGATGAGTGTGTGTGTGTGTAGTGAGTGTGTGTGTATTTGTGTGTGCATGGGTGTGCACGATAAGTGTGTGTGTGTGTGTGTGTGTGTGTGTGTGTGTGTGTGTGTGTGTGTGTTTGGCACTGGTATGCAGATCAGAGGACAACCGATGGGAGTCAGTTTTCCCCTTTCATCTTGTGGGTCCTGGGGATGGAACTCGAGCGGCCAGGCTACACAGCAAGTGCCTTTACCCTGAGCTGGCTCTGTTTTTGGGGAGAGGGCAGTGCTGAGAAGGGGTAACCTAGACCGGCTTAGAAATCACTCTGTAGCTGGAGGTAACCTCCTTCCCCCACATCTCAGGTATGAGATAACAGGCGTGGACCACCACACCCAAAGGAGAGCCTGACTGCCATTTTACCTGTGGAGAAATTAAAAGCCTGACAGAGTTACCCTGTTTTCCCATGTTCTTTCTTCTGCCTGGGAATTGACAAGGTGAGGAGTGGAGCCCACATCCACCAGTTTCCAAAGCCAACAGAGAGTTTGCGGGAGAAGATGCTAGAGAAAGAGGGACCACTACTCACCGATAGCCTTCCATAGGTCTAGGATCTCAAGAGCTGAGTCTCTCTTTCTGCCTTGTTCGACCTTTGGGGGAAGGTGGAGGACTGGGGGATAGGAGACAGCAGGAGAGCTGGTTAATAGAATGTCAGCACCCAGGACCCACCAGTCCTCCAGGCATCTGGCAGAATAACTCCAAGCAAAGCCTCGGGATAGGATGCTTGGGCCAGGGTTGCAGCCCACCTATGTCTGGGAACAAATCTCACGTTTCCAATTCTTTCTGTCATGTTGTCAAGGCAACGCTGGCTTTTCTTACTCTCTTTTGCATTTATTTATTTGTTAGTTGTGTGTGAGAGACAGACAGACAGACAGACAGACAGACAGACACACACACACACACACACACACACACACAGGTGGGGACCGGTTCACATGCCATGGCACTTTTATGAAGGTCAAAGGACAACTTACACGGGAGTCAGTTTGCTCCAACAAGCACCCTTCTCCTCCTAGCCAACTTGCTGGCCTCTAACTTGAGTATTCGCAGAATACTCTGAGAAACAAAGTTCTTCGTTTTCGTAATGAAAGCCCTGAAGACTTAGGAAAACCGCAGCAGTTTAGGTTACGGTTTTGCAAATGGCAGAGAACACTTCATAAACCCCACCAGGTGACCTTCATCTCCCTCCCTCTTACTTTTGGGACAAATTCTCACTCGGCACTTCTGGCTGGCTTGGAACTCACTGTGTAGACTAACCTGGCCTTGAACCCACCTGCCTCTGCCTCCTGACTAGTGGGATTGAAAAGGGAACCCCATCACCCAGTTTTAGCTCTAACAAGCCGAGGCGAGCCTCGGGCACGGGGTGTGGTAGATTTGCTGGGTTTGTGTGGCTAAGTATGCATGCTCTTCGGAAGGTTCGCTCCTGGAAGTAGAGGGGCAGGGGTGGAAGTAATTAAAAAGGAAAGCATGGCATCTAACTCCTGACACGGTACCCACCGTGGGCTGGTACCCGCGGTGTACCAGTGTGGCTTCACTCGTGGTTAAAAACTACGTTTCCTTGGGCATTTATTTGTCATGTATGTGTTTACTGTATAGGCTTGCCCATGCCACTTAACTCCTGCGAGGAGCAGAAGACAACCTGTAGAAACTGGTTCCCTCCTTCCACCATGCGGATACCGGAAACGCAGGTCATCACGATTGGAGGCAAACACCTTTGTCCAATGAGCCATCTGGTCAACCCTTTCCCCTCTCCCTTTCTGTAGGTTTTAGGATCAAACTCAGGTCATTAGGTTTACACCATCAGGCTGCAAGTGCCTTTACCCCCGAGCCATCCTGCTGGACCTCTTATTTTTTCTTAACTTTTTTCCTCTTTTTATTTGATTTATCTTTTTTTTTTGCTTTTTTAATATATTCTTTTTTTTAAAGATTTTACTTATTTATTATGTATACAACATTCTGCTTCCATGTCTATCTGCACACCAGAAGAGGCCACCAGCTCTCATAATGGATGGTTGGGAGCCACCATGTGGTTGCTGGGAATTGAACTCAGGACCTCTGGAAGAGCAGCCAGTGCTCTTAACCTCTGAGCCACCTCTCCAGCCCTTTTTTTTTTTGCCTTTTTATTAATTTAGTTTTTACATTTCAATCCCAGTTCTCCTCCCTCCTCTCTTTCTGCTCCCCCCAAACTCCCTACCTCCCATCTGCTCCTCAGAGAGGGTAAGGCCTCCCCTAGGAAGTCTAAGTCTCATTGAGGTAGGACCAAGGCGCCTCTCCACCCCCACACCCCTGTGTCTAGGCTGAGCAAGGTATCTCTCTATATAGAATGGGCTCCACTAAGTCAGGTTGTGCATTAGTGTTAGATTTTGGACCTATCTGCGTCCATCTGTTTCTGGAAGAGGATTCTAGCTTCTCTGGGGTTGTAGATTGTAGGCTAGGTAGGACCTCTTGGTATTATTTTTTGAGATACAGACTCAGGTAGCCCAGGATGGCCTCAGATTCCCTAAGTAGCTCATGAGAACCCTGAATTCCTGATCCACCTACCTCTACCTCTCAAGTGCTAAGATTACAGGTGTGTGATCCCACACCCAGTTTTTGACAGTTCTGGGCATCAAACCCAAGGTTTTCAGTGTGCTAGGCAGGAGCTCTACCAACTGAGCGACATAGACAGCTTGCTTAAACCTTACAACTCTCTCATGAAGGTGGGGACCACCATTGTCCACCCTGTAGCAGAGCCAGAAATGGAAGCCCAGGGAAACTAAGCCTGAACACGGGATAGGTTCTGCACCCAGCCTTCTGCCTGGACTGACACTCCAGATACGGCTGTAATGGTTTGAATATGAACCATCCCCTATGGGCTCAGGCTTTGAACACTTGTTCATTCCCCCACAATTTCTAGAAGGTTGTGGAACCTTTAGAAGGTAGATTCTTTTCTTTTTTTTAAAGAAGATTTATTTATTTATTTTGTATCATTGTTCTGCCTGCAGGCCAGAAGAACGGGCCAGATGTCATTACAGATGGTTGTCTCCCATGTGGTCGCTGGGTTGAACTCAGGACCTCTGGAAGAGCAGCCAGTGCTCTTAACCTCTGAGCCATCTCTCCAGTCCTAGAAGGTAGATTCTAACTGAAGGAAATGGGTCACTAGGGGCGGGCCTTTGAAGGTTGTATTCTGACCCCATAGTCCTGGCTACATAGTGATCCCGGGCTTCTTCCACACCCACCTTTGTGGGGGCCCATAAAGATGGCTCCACTCTATCTTGACTAAAGGCCAGAGAGTTCAAAACTGTCCTTAAACCTATGAGTCTAGGCCTGGCGTTGGTGGCGCATGTCTTTAATCCCAGCACTCGGGAGGAAGAGGCAGGCGGATCTCTGTGAGTTCGAGGCCAGCCTGGTCTCCAGATCAAGTGCCAGGATAGGCTCCAAAGCTACACAGAGAAACCCTGTCTCAAAAAACCAAAATAAATAAATAAATAAATAAATAAATAAATAAATAAACCTATGCGTCTATAGTCTGGCTGCTGCAGGATGTTTCGGCTTTGGTAATACATGTCTTTATCTAAATAACAACAGACTTGGGCTCTGGTGTGTTTACTCTTGACCCTGAAGGCCAGATGGCAGGTGTGGCTACCAAATACCTGGAGGATTGAGGGAAATAAGTCTGTTTGCCCCTTACACATGACAATACAAGTCTTCTGTCATTGTCCCCACTTTTGGTTGGGTACTTAAGTATGTTGAAAATTCAAGATATTCAGCGTTCAGTATGGTCTGAATGACCCTCCTGACACCTATCCGGTGTCTCTGTCTTTTCTTTTAAGGTCTTTAGCTAGCCTTTCTTTGTCCACACTCTCCCTTCTCAGGTACGAACCGTGGGCTAGTTGGCTGTCTCGGACTGCAGCCCTGCAATGACACCTTTTCACACATGGCACAGCAACGTGAGGCTACACAGAGGGCAACCACACACCTTCGAGAGGCACGCCAGTCCACCAAGCCTTGCCTACCACGATGGATAGAACCCCTCTGAAACCATGAGCCCCAATGAGTCTCTCCACCCTTAACTATCAGGTATTTTGGTAACTGTGATGTAAAACCGACTAACCCAGCATCTTTGAGGGTCACAAAGCCATTGGTATTGAGTAGGCACGAACGAGGGATGAAGCGTAGAGAAGAAGCACTTACCAGGACCCAGAAGGTAACCAGCACTATTGAGGGTCCAGCCTCCTTGTCCCTGGAAGAGATGAAGAAATGAGGACTAGGGCAGGAAAGTGACAGGATCCCGGAAGTCTACGGTGATGTAGACATCCCCATACCGCCTTGATACTAGCCAGTGACATATTTTGCTTAGTCCCTATTTCAGCCCTGTGCAATTCAGACTTCCTATAACCTAACAAGTGGAGGGCCCGGGCAAAATAGCTCAATGGGTAATGGTGCTTCAGTGCTAAGTATGACCTGAGTTCAAGCCCCAGGACCTACCTAATGGAAGGAGAGATCTTACTCCTTCAGGGTTATCTTATGATCTCCACACTCTCACTTCGGAATGCATACCCCCCCCCATGACAGACAGAGACAGACTGTGAGAAATATCATGTTTAAAACATAACAGCTTGGGTCAGGCGGCGGTGGCGCACGCCTTTAATCCCAGCACTCGGGAGGCAGAGGCAGGCGGATCTCTGTGAGTTCAGGGCCAGCCTGGTCTACAGAGCGAGTTCCAGGACAGCCAGGGCCACACAAAGAAATCCTGTCTTAAAAAAAAAAAAAAGCAAAAAAAAAGTAAGATGGATGAGTTCCAAGAACGAGTGGACGGTGTGGTGCTTGGCGTTAACAAGGAATGTGGTATTATAAACTGTGTGAGTAGGTTGAGAGCCGGGCCTGGTGGTGCAGGCCTAGTATCCCAGCTTTTCAGCACGTTTGACAAAAGGAGAATTCTAAGTTCCAAGGACTTCCTGGGCTACTGAGTGAGCCCAAAGCCAGCCTGGACAACTCGGTGAAATGCTGCCTCGAAATAAAAACTAACTAACGAAAACAAATAAATAACAGCTGAGGCTATAGCTCAGTTAGTAGAGCGCCTGCCTAACAAACATGAATCCCCGGGTTCTATCCCCAGCACTGAATAAAACGAGCCATCTCAACTCTGAGGAGGTGGAGGCACCAAATATCAGGAGTTCAAGGATATCCTCAGAATCCAGTTAATACCAACTCAGGAGGCGAGGCAGGCAGATCTCCAATGGCGGATGTCCTTCTGTATATACGTTTCTGCTATTGGTTGATGAATAAAACACTAACTGGCCAGTAGCCAGGCAGGAAGTATAGGTGGGGCTATGAGATGAGGAGAATTCTGGGGAGAGGAGGCAGAGAGAAGCCTCCAAAGCAGATGCCATGTAGCTGCTGAGGGAGCAAGATTCTCCCATAAGACCACGTGGAAATACTTAGATTAATAGAAATGGGTTAGTAATTAAGAGAGAGCTAGCCAATAAGAAGCCTGAGCCAGCCGGGCGTTGGTGGCGCACGCCTTTAGTCCCAGCACTCGGGAGGCAGAGGCAGGCAGATCTCTGTGGGTTCGAGACCAGCCTGGTCTACAAGAGCCAGTTCCAGGATAGCCTCCAAAGCCACAGAGAAACCCTTTCTCAAAAAACAAAACAAAACAACAACAACAAAAACAGCAAAAAAAAAAAAAAAAGAAACCTGAGCAGTCATTGGCCAAACAGTTTAATAATTAATATAGCATCTGTGTGTTTATTTGGGGCTACATGGCTGTGGGACCAGGCGAAACAGAAACTGTGTCTACAGAGCTCTCTGAACTCAAGGCCAGCCTGGTCTACACATTGAGTTCCAGGACAGCCAGGGCTACACAGAGAAACCCTGTCTCAACAACAACAACAAAACAAAAACAAAAACAAAAACAAAAACAAAAACAAAAACGGGCTGTCCTATCTACATGAGACCCTGTCTCAGTGGTCCTCAACCTTCCTAATGCTGGGACCTTTAATACAGCTCCTGACGTTATGGTGACCTTCCAACTGTAAGATTATTTTCATTGCTACCTCATAACCATGATTTTGCTACTGTGATGAATCATAATGTAAATCTCTGATGTTGAGGATATCGGATATGTGGGGGTGGAGACCCACAGGTGGAGAACCACTGCCCTATCTGGAAAATAAGAAAGGAAGGGAGAGAGGTGTGAAAGTCAGTCAGGCTTCCAATCTCAAGGAGCCGGTTACTGATCTTTTGTCTTTTTTTTTTTTGTCCTTTTTAGCATTTTATTTATTTATTTATTTATTTATTTATTTGGTGTTTCGAGACAGGGTTTCTCTGTGTAGCTTTGGAGCCTATCCTGGCACTCGCTCTGGAGACCAGGCTGGCCTCGAACTCACAGAGATCCGCCTGCCTCTGCCTCCCGAGTGCTGGGACTAAAGGCGTGCGCCACCAACGCCCGGCTTAATGAAGCTATTTCTTATTGTTACTTTTGTCTTCACTCATTCGAGAAAGGGTCTCATGTACCCCGGTCTGACCTTGAATCCTCGCTACACTTGATTTTAGCCAAAAGACTAAGAAGGGCTTCGAACTTCCCAGGCATTCCAGGGTGGCCTTGAACTTTTCATCGTCCTGTGTCTGCCTACGAGTGCTGAGATCACCACACCTGGCTCTGTGAACATTTGAAGTTTACTCTCCTAGTGATTAGTCTTTTCTTCTTCTTTTTTTATTTGGTTTTAAATTTTTTATTCACTTTACACACCAACCACAGTTCCCCCCTCTCCTGCTCCCCCTTTCCTGGCGATTTTCAAGCTTACAACCCATTGCCTTTAGCTGCAGCTGCCTTGTTGTATCACAGGCCACGGGAACCTAACTCAGTTTGTATTCAGATTCTGTCTTTGGGTCACATCACTTGGTTTTAGCTAATCTGCCTAAGCAAGACCCTGTCAACTGGGATCTCACTGTGTTGTCCAATGGCCTTGAACTCACAACCCTTCTGCCTCAGCTTCCCGAGTGCTGGGATGACTGGCAGGCACCATCACACTGGGCCAAACAACCTGAATCTCAAATATCTATTTCCACCTGTCTTCTACTCCACTCCCAGGGCCCAAGCTGAGGAGGTCACCTCCTGTCTTCCTTCTCAGTTTGAGCTTGTCCCGTCCCCCCCCCACAAGTGCCCCTGGATCAAACCAGAAAAGAAAAAACAAAAAGTAAAACCTCTCCCCAGAGGGTAGCAACAGGGGGAAGGCATTACCCTGTACACAGGTGCAGACTCTTGAGTTCCTGCCAGACTCAGCAAGACGGTGACAAGGAGGACCAGATGCAGGGAGCAGGTCATCCTGAAGCTGGAAGAACACCACACTCAGCTGAGGAAAGCTGCAAAGAGAGCCGGCGTGTTATTCTCCATGGTTGGTGGTGGCGTATGCCTTTAATCCCAGCACTCGGGAGGCAGAGGCAGGCGGATCTCTGTGAGTTTGAGGCCAGCCTGGTCTACAGAGCGAGTGCCAGGACAGCCAGGGTTACACAGAGAGAAACATAGCACGGTTGTGTGCAGCTCTGATGTGGTGGAGAGAAATTTACTGAATGGAATTGCCCCCAGACCCCCCCCCCCAAAAAAAGTACACATACTGTCTACAGCTGAATGAGTCTGGCCATATGCATACAGCGTGACATCATCGCTATGACCATTGGTAGACAGACAATGTCTTTTTAATTTAAATGTACCACAGAGAAATAATGACATTTCAATCTGTTTGTTTTGGAATCCTCCTCTCTCTCTCTCTCTCTCTCTCTCTGTGTGTGTGTGTGGGGGGGTGGTGGTGGTAAATGAAAACTGAATTTAGGGCTTCTCATACACAAGCACCAAGCCACACCCCCAGCCCCTCACTGGGGGATTCTAGGCAAGGGCTCTACCACTGAGCCACGCCCCCAGCCCCTCACTGGGGGATTCTAGGCAGGGGCTCGACCACTGAGCCACGCCCAAGCCCTTCATTGTGAGATTCTAGGCAGGTGTTCTAACACTGAGCCACGCCCCCAGCTCCTCACTGGGGGATTCTAGGCAGGGGCTCTATCATTGAGCTATCTATATCCATGGGGTTTTTAATTTGTTTTATTTTGAGACAGAATCTCGCTAGTTTTCACATGGTGACCTCGAATTCATTCTGCAGCCCAAGCTGGGTTGGAATTTTTGATCTTCCTGCCTCAACTTCTTGAGTGACTGGGATGATAGGCTTGTGCTACAGGATAAACCGAAAGGATGCTGACTTTTAGAACCCAGGCTTGCTTCAAACTCTGATCCTCCTGCCTTCACTCTGGAGCGTGGGAATTAGAGGTACATACCACATCTGGTTTAAGGGGTTCTTTTAAACTCCATTTTGAACTATGTGCTTAAATAAAACAAGGACTAGGCTGCATGCCTATAATCCCAGCATTCTAGAGGTACAGGCTGGAAAGTCAAGAATACAAGGTCATCCTTGGGTTTGAGGCTAACCTAGGATACACGGTACTGCCTAAAAATGAAAGAATGACGGGTGTGTGTGTGGAGAGAGAGAGAGAGAGAGAGAGAGAGAGAGAGAGAGAGAGAGAGAGAGAGAACTCAAAGAGATGGTTTAGCAGTTAAAAGTGCTTCCTGTAACTCCAGCTCCAGGGAATCTGACACACTTTTCTGACCTCTGTGGACACACACACACACACACACACACACACACACACACACACACACACAAATTAATAAAAAAAAAAAGGTGAGGCTAGAGAGATGGCTCAGTGGTTAATAATTCTTCCTACAGCCAGATAGACAATCGTGGCACGAGCCTTTAATCCCAGCACTCGGGAGGCAGAGGCAGGCGGATCTCTGTGAGTTCGAGGCCAGCCTGGTCTCCAGAGCGAGTGCCAGCATAGGCTCCAAAGCTACACAGAGAAACCCTGTCCAGATGAAATAAAATAAATCTTAGAAAAAAGTGGGGGAGAGAGTGAGCACACTGGACGGGGAGGTGGCTAGGTGGACAGACAAAGCGCTTGTCTAGCAAGGTCGAGGACTGTAGTTCATATCCCCATAGCTGCTAGAAAAGCCAGGGGCGGGAGTATGCGTCGGTAACCCTGGTTGTCCGGCACTGATGGGGTGAGGAAAGTATCCTGAAGCTCACAGCCAGCTACTCCGTGTGTGTCCACAGCTCCACAGCTATACACCAGGGGCCCTGCATCCAACAAGGTGAAGGGTGAGAAGCCGACCTCAGATTGCCCTCTGACCTCCACGCATGCACTGTAGCACTCAAAAATAAATAGGAAAGGATTTGTGGGGGCGGGGAGAGTTGGTTGAGGGATAATGTGCAATTAAATACGTAAAACTGTTTTCCGTGCCCATGGGACCTTTCTCCACAGATCCCCAAATCTGCCAACCCTCCACGTCCTTGTATGAAATATACAATGTTTGCACAGAACCAGTACGCATCCGCCGTAGAAACAGGTGTCAGAGCCCCTAGATCTGAAACTATTATTATTATTATTATTATTATTATTATTATTATTTTATGGTTTTTCAAGTCAGGGTTTCTCTGTGTAGCCCTGGCTATCTTGGAACTAGCTCTGTAAACCAGGTTGGCCTCGAACTTACAGGGATCTGCCTGTCTCTGCCTCCCAAGTGCTGGGATTAAAGGCGTGTACTTACCACCAACCAAATTATAACTGATTGTGAGCCAGCAATGGTTCTTAACCACTGAGCCATCTCTCCAGCCCCCTCCTGCACACTTTAGATTGCCTCTGTAAATATTGCAGGAATTAAGGAAATATTAAGGAAACACAAGGAAAATGTCAGTACATGTGTGGAGGTCAGAGGTCAACTTTCAGGCCAGCCGTCTCCCCGCCACCTTGCAGACACCAGGATTTGAACTCACACCATTCGGGTTAGCTTCAAGCACCTTTCCCAGCTCAGCCATCCAACTGACCTTCCCTGACAGACAGAGACCAGAACAGAACAAGGGCCGTCAGAGCGGGATGTGGCTGCACACACCAATGACCCCGACACCCCGGTGGTGGAGACAAGAGGATTAGAAGTCCGAGGCCATTCTGTTCTACACAGCAAGTTTGAGGCCAGCCTGGACTGCATGGGGCCCTGTCTCAACATTAGAGGTCAGCAAGACGGCTGCCAAGCCTAGAGACCCAAGTTCAAGTCCTAGGAGCTACAAGGCGTAGGGAAGAGAGCCGATTCCAGGTTGTCTTCTGAACTCCACAACCACACTGTGGCACAATCGCAAGCACACAACACACAAAGTAAGTAAATAATGTGATTTTTTTTAAAGGGAGAGAAAAAAAAAAACAAAACAAGAAAACAAGCAAAAGACACAGTCAACCCCCACCCCACCCCTTTACCCTTGTTTCTCGGACACACCATCCACCCATCCCATGGAATTCAACCATACCACTCTCTCCTCCACACCCCCCCTTCCGTTCCTGCCTCTCTGACAGACCCTCCCTACTGACAGTTCGTTCACCAACGCCCCTTCTCTCTTGCTGCTCCGTCTTCTCCCTCGCTTGTCTTTCTCCGTTCTCCAAGACACTTTTACCGCGGTAGCCCTCAGCCCCTCCAGCCCCCGGCTCTAACCTGCGTGTGGAGTCCACAGCACTCGGCTGCTCTCAAGGTCCTGGCTTTTATGCTTCCGAGGAGAATGAGGAGTTGAAAGACAAGAGGTTAAGCAGAGAGAGCCGAGGGCGGGCAGGGTACTGAGGATGGAGAGAAGACTCATCCACTTGAGTGTTTATTAGCTGGTCTGTGAGGTCAGACAAAGGTGCTTTGTGGCAGAGCACATGTCTCTGTCTCAGCTGCCCCTGTCAGAGCCTTGGGACATTCCGACTCTCCCACCCAGTCTCTGCATCCTCTCTCTGACTTGTGGTTTTTTTCCCCACTGTGTGTGTGTGTGTGTGTGTGTGTGTGTGTGTGTGTGTGTGTGTGTGTGTGTGTGTACACTCACAACAGTACAACTTGTGAGAACTGGTTCCCTCCTTCAACCATGTGGGTCCCAGGGATGGAACTCAAGTTGTCGGACTTGACCTTTGCCTACTGAGCCGTCTCAACCCCGTTGTGTTTCTTTTCTGGTGCTGTTTTGACGCTGGGTATCAGTAGCCCAGGCTGGCCTCAACTCCAGTGGCAGGGGAGGATGACATTGAACTCTTGATTTTCCTGCGTCCATTTCTGTTTATACATAGCTGTTAACCACACCCAGTTTGACCTGTGTTTCCTTGGGGTTGTTAAGTCAAGGTCATCACCTGTCCTGTCCCTTTCTTCTTTGAGCGCAGGTGTGCACATGTGTGTCTGTGTATCTGAATGTGTGCGTGTGTGTCTGTGTTTCTGTCTCAATGGTTTCCTTTCTCCACTGGACTCAGCATCTCATAGGGCACAGGACGCCTGCTATGGTTGAAAATGATTCTAAGGACTGCAGAGATGGCTCAGTGGTTAAGAGCACTGGCTGCTCTTCCAGAGGTCCTGAGTTCAAGTTCCAGCAATCACATCATGGTGGCTCCCAACCATCCGTTATAAGATCCGGTGCCCTCTTCTGGTCCATAGGCAATCACGCAGGCAGAACATTGTACACATGATAAATAAACAATTTTTTTTTTTTTTGGTTTTTCGAGACAGGTTTCTCTGTGTAGCTTTGGAGCCTATCCTGGCACTCGCTCTGGAGACCAGGCTGGCCTCGAACTCACAGAGATCCGCCTGCCTCTGCCTCCCGAGTGCTGGGATTAAAAGTGTGAGCCACCAACACCCAGCTGATAAATAAATCTTAAGAAAGAAAATGATTCCAAAATGGCTCCAGGATCTTAGACTAAAAGTTCACACTTGTAATCCAGCACTTTGGGGGCTGAGGCCTGAGGATGATGAGTTCCTGGACTTTAGTGAGACCCTGATCCAAACAACCACTAAACAATTGAGGGCTAGGGAGAAGATGGTTCATTGGTTAAGAGTGCTTGCTGCACAGTTGTGAGGACGAGAATTTTGGTTCCAACACCCACGTAACAAGCCAGATACCCTGCACCTCCCTGTAACCCTGGTCTCATTTTAGGAGGGAGGGAGGTGTGCAGAAGGAAGAAAAATAAGGAGATCACCAGGACCCGCTGGCTTCCAGCCTAACCAAGAAAATGGGAGCCTCAGATTCAGGGAGAGACGCTGCCTTAAAGGAATAGGTAGAGAATGGTGAAAAGGACCCCCAACGCCCTCCCTCGTGGGTATACACGGATACACTCACCCATGCACACACATAAATACACTAAAATTTCACCATTATTTATCTATGGTAGGCACATGTCATAGCATATGTGTGGGAGTCAGAGGACAACTTGAAGGAGTCAGTCCTATAAAATGAGTCCTGGGTATTGAACTCAGGTCAGGTCATCAGCCTTGATGACAAACACCCTTTCCCGCTGAGCTATCTCATTGGTCAATTTTTTTTTTAAATGTTCCTGGATAAACAGTTGTAGGATGAGCTACTGATGGGGGTCATTGTGTCTGCTCTAGCTTGCTCCTTCTGCTTTTTGTTTGTTTGTTTGTTTGTTTTGAGACAGGATTTCTCCGTGTAACAGTCCTGGCTGTTCTGGAACTCACTCTGTAGTCCAGGCTGGCCTGGAACTCACAGAGATCTGTCTGCCTCTGCCTCCCGAGTTCTGGGACTAAAGGCGTGTGCCATGTGCCACCACCGTCCGGCTTCCTTCTGCTTTTTTATTCTGTCTCTCCATTTCTCTCCCTCTTTGCCCCAGAGAGCAGCCACTTCTGAGAGGAAGATGCTTAGATGACAGCTAAACCCTGCTGTTGCCCCTTGCTCCCCAAGAAACAGTGGCAGAGTTCAGGTCGTCCTGGCCTTTCTCTTCCTCTCTGCTAGGAGGCCTCTTTCTTCCCCGTACCCCACTAACCAGGCACCACTTTTTTGTCTCTGTCCCTGCCTTCGAATCAGCCCCCACACCTAAAGGGCAGGGAGACAGCAAAACCCTTGTCCTGAGGTTTCCTCTGTGTGACCTCAGATCTGGGGGAGGAAGAAGCTGACGCTCAGGAAAGAGAAAGTGACAAGGAAGTGTAAATGGCTTTTCTGGGAAAGAGAAGAGAGGTGATGTCCTTAGGACGGGGACAGAAGGGCTAAGGGATGGAAGAGGTTACCTGGAGACCACAGAGAGGGAGGGATGGAGGGAGGGAGGGAGAGAAGGGCAGGGGGAGAATTGAGCGAACGGGAGGCTCAAAGACCTCACCCTAGCCATTCTCTCTCCCAGAAGATTTTATTTTCAGTGTGTGTGTGTGTGTGTGTGTGTGTGTGTGTGTGTGTGAGACGTGTATGCAGGTGCCCACAAAGGCCAGGAAAGTGTGTCAGATCCCCAGGAGCTGGAGTTACAAGCAGCAGTCACAAGCCACCAGATATGGGTGCTGGAAACTGAACTTGGGTCCTCAGCAAAAGCAGCAGGCACTCTTAGGCCCTGAACCATCTCTCCAGTCTCATCTCCAAATTTCTCCCCAGGGTTCTGGACTCCTCCCCACCTTCTTCCCCACTGCCTCTCTCCCAGGCACGGGAGCGGCTTTCTGTCACCAGGAGGGGGAGCCAAACTCAGGCAGCTCCAGGCCGTGTCCAGGCCAGCACTATGCAGTCAACTTGAGCTGGGGTTCCCACTTATCAAAGAAGTGTTTCTATCACCATTTTCTCTCTCCCCTCCTTGGAAAGCCCCTTACTACTTTCTGACCTTGGTGGGTATCCAAATGTGAAGACTTAAATAAAGCTAACGTCCACTAACGAGAGAAAATGTGTGACCGTTGCCTTTCTGGGACTGGGGCTTGGGTGACTTCACGCAGAATGATTGTTCTCGGCTCCATCCGTTTGGCTGTGAATCTCACAGTTTTATTTTCCCCAACAGCTGAAGAATAGTCGGTCGTGTAAACAGAAATTTTCATTTTCCATTCACTGACTGATGGACATCTAGGCAGTGTCCACCTTCTGGCCACTAGGAACAGGGCAGCAATGAACACGTATGAACAAGGGTCTCTAGAGTATGATCGTATAGTCTGCTGGGGGCAGGCAGAGTGGTGTCGCCGGATCGTGTGCCACAGCTATTTTTCATTAGCTTTCTGTCTTTCTTTTTTTGTGTCTTGAGATGGGGTTTCTCTGTGTAGCTTTGGAGCCTATCCTGGCACTCGCTCTGGAGACCAGGCTGGCCTCGTACTCACAGATATCCGCCTGCCTCTGCCTCCCGAGTGCTGAGATCAAAGGTGTGCACCACCACACCAGGCCTCAGGGTATCTGGTCTTAGGTGGAAGTCCTTGATCCATTTAGAGGTGAGTTTTGTGTGCTGGGTGATGGATATGGATATGGATCTATACTCATTCTTTTTTCTTTCTTTCTTTCTTTTTTTGGTTTTTTGAGACAGGGTTTCTCTGTGGCTTTGGAGGCTTTCCTGGAACTAGCTCTTGTAGACCAGGCTGGTCTCGAACTCACAGAGATCCGCCTGCCTCTGCCTCCCGAGTGCTGGAATTAAAGGTGTGTGCCACCACCGTCTGGCCTATGCTCATTCTTCTACAGAGCCCTTACCCACTGGTTTGTCTCAGCCCAGCACAGGGTTTCCTCCATGTATTTCCTGTTACTGCAAATGAGTCCCCCAGTCTGCATGGCACCCCACCCCCAACTGCTCCATGCTCCTCCTAGTCACTCGACAGCCTGCAGCTGACTGTGTGACTTCAGTCTGTCCCATACACAGCAAAACAAACCTCTCAATACAGTGCTGCCGAGCAAGACACTGCGTGAGCGTGGGCCCCGTGCCCTTTGCACACTCTGCGGCATTGGTCTAGCTTTTAGAACTAGGCTTCCTTAGCCATGTTAGGGCGGGCAACTGCGGCTTGGCGGCTTTGTCAAAGGGGCTGGCAGCACCCGCCTGCCGTCTGGGTCTACACCTTTGTGAGTGTCTGCACCAGAGTGGCTGTAAAATGTTGGACAATCCAATTAGACGTCTCCTACCCGTGGCCACGAGAACTGGAGGCCAGAGAGAGGCAGCAGCAAGGTAATCGACAGGGGTCAGGGTTGGGACTGCTGAAGGCGTGAGGGAGAGTCTGCGTTCTCTGCCAGTTTCTCGAAATGCCAGTGAAAATTCTCCTGGCAGACAGGGCTGTCCAACCCGTTCCTTCCTATCCGAGAGCTGCAGAAGCCGCCCAGAGAAGACCCCCCCACCTCTTAGTTCAAGACTCAGCTCTTACCACCAGAGGGCTCCATTGCCTGAAAGGAATCCCCACTCCTGTGAGGACAGCCTTAGTCTCCTATTACGTTACCCCCTCACGCATATTTCCCAGTGGAGCCCCCCACCCCCATTTCTGCCATGGCATGGAGCCGCACACCTTAAATCCCAGCACTCAGCCGGACGTTGGTGGCTCATGCCTTTAATCCCAGCACTTGGGAGGCAGAGGCAGGTGGATTTCTATGAGTTTGAGGCCAGCCCGGTCTACATGGAGAATTTTCCGGGACAGTTAGAACTACACATAGACCCTGTCTCCAAAATAACTAAATAACTAAATAAATAAATAGAATCAAACTTGGGCATGCTGGCACACGCCTTTAACCCTAGGCACCATCATGCACACCCAACCCCAAAACCGGGGAGGTGGAGACAGGAGAAACAGAAATTCATGGTCATCTTTGACGACTTAGTAAGTGCAAGGTCAGCTTGGGCTGCTCCAGCAAGACCCTGTCTCAAGCCCGGAGGTGGTAGCGCAGCTGGCAACAGGTGCCCACTTCTTCCCAAGCCACACAGCACTCTCTTGGCAGGTTTCCTTCTTGGATAAAATCAGGTCTGGACTGCTGGACTGTGTGCGTGCAGAACTGAGGACTAGGGACAGTCTTCTCCTTCCCAAGGCCTGATGAAGTCTTCATGGCACAACGCACTGTCCCAGACCTACTGGCATTGGTTACTTAGGGGTCCCTCAATGACACGGAGTCACCTAACTTAACAACTTGGCGAGGGTGGTGGCGATATTTAAAGTACTATGACTTAAGAAATTGGGACTTTCCTGGCGTGGTGGCGCATGCCTTTAGTCCCAGCACTCGGGAGGCAGAGGCAGGTGGATCTCTGTGAACCGAACCGGAGGCCAGCCTGAGTTCCAGGACAGCCAGGGCTCTACAGAGAAACCTTTGTCTCAAGACAAAAGAAAACAAAAAATTGGAACTATTGCCCAGAGGGGCACCACCTGCCTGAAGCTACAACAGCCAGGAGACAACCGGGACTGCAGCGAGCGTGTCTGGTACCGGACCAACCTTGAGTCCAGTCCTTGCTTCTGCAGTGTGGGTTGACGGGTGGGAGCCCACCCAAGTCCCCCGTGTCTCAGATGCTCAACTCCCCCAACACAGGAGAGCCTCAGACTTCCTTACACACGGAATCAGTCACTTTATTACTCTCTCTGAGGCTGGTGACCTGCCATCTGTGACAAGCTTCTCAGGCACCTCTGCCCACCTCATTGCCTTGCAACTGTGGAGGGAACCAGATCCTGGGTCTGGGCCGGCTCCTTTTCAGAAACCATTGCCTCCTCTTGCCTTTGGCCCCGACTCTGTCCTGGGGTCCAATATTGCCTTCGTCGGGAGGCTGGGGGTAAGGTGGGGTGGGGTGGGGGCCCTCTGCTCCTTCCCTGAGCGCCTTTCCCCTCTCCCCCCAATGAAGGGGGTGTCCCGGGGAAGCTCTCCCCTCCACGAAAAGAGGATGGGATGAGGAGGGAGGGAGGGAAGAAGGGAGGGAGGGAGGGAGGGAGGGAGGGAGGAGGGAGGGAGGGAGGGAGGGAAGGATCTTTTGCAGGGGCGGGTGAAGGCGGAGAACTCCGGAAGGGAGGAAGGAGTGGGCGTGGGGCCTGAAAGGGAAAGGCGCGCTGGGTTAGGGAAGAGGTGACCGAGGTGGCGGTGGGTGGGGCGCTAAGGGGATGATGGATGGATGGATGGATGGATGGATGGATGGATGGATGGATGGGGCCCCCGCGGTGCAGCGGGTGTTTGGAACCGCGGCTACCCCAGGGCCCAGGGCGGGAAGGCACCACCACCGCCGCCCCCGCCGCCCCGCCCTCCGGTCCTGGGGCGGCGGTGCCCTGCGCCGCGGCCGCCCGGCCGTGGATGCGCTGGTGGCGGAGCACGTGCTCGCGCCGCCCGAAGCCCTTGCCGCACTCCCAGCAGGCGAAGGGCCTGGCCCCGGAGTGCGTCTTGCGGTGGCGCACGAGGTGCTCGCGCCAGTAGAAGGTCTTGCCGCACTCGCAGCACGCGTGCGGCTTCTCGCGCGCCGGCAGGGGGCGCAGCGCGGGGCCCGGGCTGCCCGGGTGCGTGCCGCGGTGGCGCCGCAGGTGCTCCTTGCGCCGGAACGCCTTGCCGCACTCGGGGCACGCGTGCGGCTTCTCGGCCGAGTGGCTCTGCCGGTGGCGCAGCAGGTGGGCCGGCTTCAGGGGCGACTTGCCGCACTCGGGGCACGAGACGGTGACGGTGCCCGGGGCCGCCAGGAAGGCGGGGAGGACGGGGACCAGAGGCGCGGGCAGGGGCGGGGGGCTGCCCGGCTCCTGCTTGTAGGGGCGCGCCGCCGTCCCCGCCGTCCCCGCGGCGGGCGCCTCTGTCCCCGACGCCCCGGTCCCTGCGGGACAAGCAACAGGGTCAGGGGGAGCGAGCGGCACACGTGCGGGCAGGGAGGTGGCCCCGGGGGAGAGGACCTGAGCCTCCTGGCCAGGAGCCCCACACCGCCCGCCCCCCAGCCCGCCCGAGGGATGGATGGATGGGTGACGCCAGGACAGTGCGTGCGGGGCTGGATCGGGAGCCGGGTGGCCCTGGGGGAGAGGGCCAGTAGACACATGGGTGGGGTGCACACGGACTTAGGAACCGCGGAGAGCCCAGGGGGTGGGGAGGGAAGGTACGCACACGCACGCTCTTACACACGCACACGCGTGCTCACACAACACGCTCACACACACGCTCGCTCACGCACACGCTCACGCATGCTCTTACACACACACGCTCACACACACATGCTCACACACACACATAGTGGACCAGTAGACACGGGTGGGGTGCACACGGACTTAGGAACAGCGGAGAGCCCAGGGGGTGGGGAGGGAAGGTACACACACACACGCTCATGCATGCTCTTACACACGCTCACACACGCGCGCTCACACACGCATACGGGATATTACCCAGGTACACACACTCACACACACACACACTCACACACGACATTACCCAGGTACACACACACTCACACACACACACAAGATATTACCCAGGTACACACACGCGCGCGCGATATTCCCCAGGTACACCTGCACACACTCGCTCACACACGCACACGCTCACTCACAACGCTCACACGCAGACACTCGCACACACACACGCACGCAGGCACACGGGTGGGCCGATTGCACTGCGCAAGGCTGAGGGGGTCCGAATGCAGCAAACACACGGGTTTCCCATCTGCTCTGGGCAGCCCCGGGAAGGCCCACGCGACCTCGCTTTTGCAGGTTTTACACCATCAACTCGGGGTCCTCTTCTGTCTGACAGCCCCACCCTCTGTCGTTATCTGCTGTCTCCGTGTCTCTACCTCCCCCTACTCCCCCTAACGTGACGGCACAGCCTCCCTCCGTGCCTAGCTGGGGACCCTGGCGCAGCACCTGGCAGCGGAGGCACGTGCATGCCACGTCCCTGGCGCCGGTCTGAATGGGGTCCGGGTGCATAGGATATGCAGCAGGCAGCCCGGGGCCCAGCCGTGGGTTAGCAGCAGCACCCACCCTTCGGTCAGGCCCCTTGGAAGCCTGGACCTGAACGCACTACAGCCAGTTCTCACGGGGCACGCCTGTAACCTTAGCACGCGGGAGGCCGAGGAAACAGACTTGTGCCAGCCTGGGCTACGGGCTTTCCATGCACGCGCAGACCAGCACCTGGTGGCCGATGGTTAGGAAGAGTCTGACCCCACCTTCCGAGGGCTCCCCAAAGGCAGGGGGTGCATGTGTTGAGCTGCCCCCGGAGCATTGGCTGAACAAGTAAAGATGGCCAGGTCAGTCCCTGCCTCAGCCCGGGAGACACGGACCCGTGATGTTGGGGTGGGAAAAGGGGCCAGCTGCTCACCTACGGGAATCGCCCCACTTTCTTCCTTTCCAACAGTGACCCCCGAGCCTTCCGTCATATCCCGGGGTGCCCTCATTGCTGAGGACCGATCTGGGGAGGCTGCTGGGCCCTGAAACGAGAGATAGCATGCGCCAAATTGAGAGAGGACAGTGGCCTGTGTACCTCCCTCTGCACACCTTACACACAGTCCTCAAACACTATCGCCTGCTTTTTGTTTGTTTTTGACATTTACTTCTAGTTTGTTGGGGTGGGCGCGCAGGCACACACACACACGCGGAGGCCAGAGGGCAGTATGTGATCCTCTGGAGTGACGGGAAGTTGTGAGCCACCTGACATGGATATTGAGAACCAAACGCCAGTCCTCAGCAGTAACAGCAACAGCTCTTCTTTTTTTTTTGGGGGGGGGGTAGGGGTGGGGTTCGAGACAGGGTTTCTCTGTGGCTTTGGAGGCTGTCCTGGAACTAGCTCTTGTACACAAGTCTGGTCTTGAACTCAGAGATCCTCCTGCTTCTGCCTCCCCAGTGCTGGGATTAAAGGCGTGAGCCACCAACACCCGACACAGCAAGAGCTCTTAACAGAACCTTCTTTCTACCGTGTGTGTGTGTGTGTGTGTGTGTGTGTGTGTGTGTGTGTGTGTGTTTACATATGGGGATCAGAGAACACTTTTTTTTTCTCTGTGTGTAGCCCTGAATGTCCTGCAACTAGCTCTGAAGACCAGGGTTCTCCTCGGTGACAGACTGTCAACCCCCCAAAAAACCCTTTCTCCCTTAAGTTGTTGTTGGCATTTATTACACTAATGAGACAGGTCGTATGAGCATCAAAGCCATCCCTGGAAGGGATTTGCCTATGCCACCGGAGCCTGAGCCCAAGCCCAAGGAGCTGAGCAGAGTCATTAGAACAATGACTTCCCCACTTTAGATTATCTAGGTAAGGAGGACCCTCCCACTTGACCAGTAAAAGAGATTTTTGTTGCTGTTCTTTTGCAGACAGGGTCTTCCTCTGTAGCCCAGGCTGGCCTCAAATTCACAATCCTCCTAACTTAATCCCCAATAATGAGATTATAGGTGTGTATCGCCTCACACGACTTGGGAGGGTTTTTTTTGTTTGTTTGAAGATTCTGCTAGACAGACACATTAAAAGCAACTACCTTACCATCTTCAGTTAAAGGCAACACGGAGGGTGGGCCATTGAGATGGCTCAGTAGGTAAAGGGGCTTGTTGACAAGCCCGATGGCCCGAGTGCCACATGGTGGAAGGAGAGAACCCACTCTGAGGTCACCCTGTGTGTGACCTCCACAGGCAGGGTGGGGTGTGCTTGACGTCTACCCCCCAACCCCCTAAATACATGTATTTGCCATTTAAAAGTTTTTTTTTTTTTAATGGCCCCAGAGAAGGCTGGCTGTTGTCCTGGCTTCTGGGATGTCATACGTAACCCTTCAAATGTCATACCTACGAAAAGGGGTTTCTGCCTAGGCCCCAGACCAGACAAAATTAATTAATTATTTTTTAAAAGAGACTAAGTGATCTGAGGTGGGGGTTTGGACCACACAAGATTAGCCTGGCTCTGGAGGGGGCTAGTGACACGTGGCCAGCCACCGTGTGGCCCAGCTTGAGGCCTGGTAAAAACCCTGGACAGCACAGTGAGAGGCACCCTAACTGAGGTCACTCCCTACTTTCTGTTCTGCTTTGGGGTTTTGGTTCTTTTTAAAGAGAGGGGGGTCTGGCTACAGACGGCGCTGCGTGACCCTCCTGCCTCAGCCCCTTTCACGTGTATGAACTACCACACCAGGCTGAGGGCTCCGAGCTCATAGCTCCCCACTCGGTAGCTAGGACTGGCTGGCCCTGTCCACCTGTCGGATGGCTTGGGAATCTTTTCGAGACACCCTCACCCCTCCACCTGCGCTGCTGAGGCTCCTGAGGCTTCCTTTAGGCTGCTGTGCTTTTTTTCTGGGCAAGGGAGCCTTTGGCTGGGCCTTCCCTCAGCTATTACTTGAGGGAGGAACTGGGGACCCCCGGTATACAGATGACACTGGAGAGGCGCCCTTGCATCTTTGGAAGAGCCACCGTGACCCAGCCACAGACCACACCTTCCTTGTCTGCATGCTTCTGATTGTAAGTGACGTGGAGTCCCTCCCACGGCCACAGCCACGGCCACCAGGGCCGCCTGCTCACCCAGAGCTCCTCCAGCAATGCCACGGCCTCCTCCCCACTCTGGGGCCGGCGGCTGCACACCCAGGCCTGGGTGTCTGCGGGGAGGGCACTCAGGAACTGCTCCAGCACCAGCAGCTCCAGCATTTGCTCCTTCGTGTGAACGTCCGGCTGGAGCCAGTCACGGCACAGGGCGCGGAGCAGCCCCAGGGCCTCCCGAGGCCCTGCTGCGTCACCCAGGTGGAAGTGTCGGAAGCGGTGCCAGGGGGAGTCCAGGGTCAGGGCCTCCACGGACAGGCTCTCCTGCTTCACCGGCTGGGGTGCTGCGGCCTCCATGGGGCCGCCTGGGTTCCAGTCACCAGTATCTGTAGAAAGGGACAGTCAGTAATGGGGAAGGAAGGGCACAGCTCAGCAGGCTGGACTATGGCCTCTTATGTGGGCCAGAGAACTAGCCTGAAGCCAGATGGCTGCTAACCATTACCTGCCTGTCCACTTCTTGGGCTCCCATTTCATGTTTCTGTGAAACGAAAGCTTGCCCGCTTGCCTCTGACCAAGGAGCAGACAGGCCAAATGGACATCTCTTGTCATCAAACGAAGCTTCTGGTAGCAGGCAGGAATGGGTTGCCTCTAATCAAGCTGTTGACTAAAGAGGCCCCGTGGGAACCCCCAAACAAATCCAGGCTACTGCCAAGGCTACTGGCTGCTCTCCACAAACTGATAGTGAGGCCCTATTGCTTCAGGCGAACACCTACACAACTCACTGAACACGGTTGAGCCGCTGCCTACCTGGGGCCTTCGCCCCCAGGACTAGAACTGGTGTTCATCCTACTGGGAGATACTCCCCACAGTGCCAGGAGAAAGGTAGACCCCAACCCAGCTACACAGCCTTCCATCTACGATGGTGGTCTGCCAGCCAGACGCACTGGTGCAACAGAGGTACACAGTTGGGGGCGTGGCCAGTCACTGCTTGGATCTGGGGCTGATTTCCTATGATGGAACCTGTCCCTGACACTGCTCAGGTGGCCGAGAACCCGAGACCAGATAGGTCAGGGACCTGGGGGCAAGACAAACACTACTGTTCTATAAAAGGAACGTAGCGGTAGGGAGACACCGTGACCACGCCTCCTAAGGACTAGCTACAGGTGTGCTCGACCACGCCCGTCAAGGTGTGGTCGAGGTTTTAAAGGGACAGACAAGGCACAGCATATGTCTTCACAAAATTGGAACAGTTTTTCAAATATTATAACATAAAGCTTGTCATCGGTATACCACACAGTCCTACGGGACAAGCAGTGATTGAGAGATCTAATAGAACACTAAAGGAGATGCTCCATAGACAGGCTGGGAAAACAACCCCACCCCAAACATAGGTTGTATAATGCTTTATTAACAGTAAACTTTCTTAATGCCAACGAGAAAGGACAAACAGCTGCAGAGAGACACTGGACTATGGAGAAAACTGCTGAACTGAATTAGCCGGTATACTTCAAAGATGTACTAACCTCTGCATGGAAACCAGGACATGTGTTATGAGGGGGAAGGGGTTTTGCCTTTGTTTCCACAGGAGAAGAAAAACTTTGGATACCATCAAAGTTGATCAAGATTCGAGTTGAAAAGGAAAAACCTCTCCATGAGGACAAATGACAGGTATTCTACCAAGGTATATCTCATAAACTAAATAGAAACCTCCCAAAGGAAAGGGAAGTGTTTTGTTTTTATCTTCACAGGAAAACTCATCTCCAGAAGGCAAAGGACACTGCATGGGTAGATGCTTAAGAAGAGAAGGTAGCTATAGCCATCAAACAAAAGGAATGTGCCATACGGTAAACTTTATAGCTGTCTCTCAGAGAACTCTATTTCTCTTTATTTCCTAGTCCTTATTCAATTAAACCAATGCTGGATTTAGAGGTGGATTTGGCTTTCCTCCTCTAAAATCCAAGCACGT
This sequence comes from Cricetulus griseus, assembly GCF_003668045.3. Taxonomy (NCBI): domain Eukaryota; kingdom Metazoa; phylum Chordata; class Mammalia; order Rodentia; family Cricetidae; genus Cricetulus; species Cricetulus griseus. The sequence continues at coordinate 24,214,599 of NC_048602.1, read as the reverse complement.
TGTTTAACTAAACTTTAGAATTTCTGTATAGTATTAAGAAGCCAATTGATGTAATACAGAATAAGAGAAGAATTTGGGGGACTTTCTTTGTCTTTTCTTGGCTCTTTCTTTCAAGGTCTGCACCCTCTCATAATTGTTATTTTCCCATGGTTGCCTTTCCCAGCATGTGTACATACACAAGCAAACATTTCTCTGCTAACACTTACGTTTGAGTCCCACACAGCCAATGAAGACCTGCCTGACAGCAATCCCTGGATGCTCTGGAAAAGGAATTGGGCCACACCTCCTCAACTGCACTGGATCCAATTTACTCTGTTTCACCTGACACTCCGACCAGAGCTTAAGTACTGACTTCAATCAAGTTGAGGATTTCAACCTAGATCTTCAATCAAGCGAATCCCATCTAACATGGACTGGATATAACCCATTCGGGACTTTCAGCAGGAAATAACTTGGAGAATGCTATGCCTCCTTCCCCCCATTGCTGTCACTAAGGATAATGTATACCTAGTTAGGGATAGCTTCCTATTGTTTATGGTTGGGATTGGAAGGAGGTGTTCAGGCTTGGACATCTCCTTCAGATGACTTTAGGGTTTAGTTAAAATAGACATAGTTAGGATATGACAAAAGCAGATTGTTGTATCTTCTTATATTTCACCTTTATGATTGTTAATTTTTGGATAGTTTACACTGTTAAGTAACCACGCCTCCTAAGGACTGGCTACAGGTGTGCCCAACCACTCCCATCAGGGTGTGGTCAAGGTGATGTCAGAATGACCTGGGAGAGGTTTTAAAGGGACAGACAAGGCACAGGCTCACCTTCCTGCTTTGGCACGCTCTGGCTTGCTGTTGGTTGGCATTCATCTATTAAAAGTTACCCTAACCTTATGGATTTCATATCAGTTATTCACCGCTTTACACAGCCATAAAATGACCCCTAATGGCATACTGCTCTCCTCATGGATGGGTGCCTTGCTCAGTCTGTCATCAGAGAAGCTTCCTCCTACAGCAGTCGGGAACAAATACAGAGACCCACAACTGGACAATGCCCACAGTGGGAGCTTGGAATGTTCGGTCCCATCAAGACTGTAAGAGTCAGAGGGGATGGAGGTCACCAAAGAAACAATGCCTTCCAGATACAACAGAACTGGCGCACGCATGAACTCCAGAGACTGTGGCAGTGTGCACTGGGACTGCATGGGTCTGTGCCAGATGGGGTTCCAGAGCTGAAAGAAATGGACACATGCCTTCATCCCTAACCCCGAACCTATCTTCAATTGATAACCACTTGCAAAATAAAAATTAGTTTTCTTACAAACCATGCTTTTTTGTTTTGTTTTTTGAGATAGGGTCCCTCTGTGTAGTCCTCAAACTAGCTCTTTAGACCAGGTTAGCCTCAAAGTTACAGAGATCCGCCTGCCTCTGCCTCCTGAGTGCTGGGGTTAAAGGCGTGGACCACCACTGCTCTGTGCCTGTGTTTTCTAACAAGAGACAGAAAGGGTATGGACTGGGATGGGAGGGGAGATGGAGAGGACCTGGGAGGAGTTGGGGAAGTGTAGAGTATAAAGTCTGGGTGTTCTGAAAACTCACCAATCCCTGAGCCCGCCCAAGCTCAGGACTTGATATCTCACTAATTCCCACCCTGGAAATCTCTGCCCACCCCGTCCATCCCCCCATCCCTGCTGCAAGTAACCCTGAATAAAGCCTGCCTCCCACTTAGCTCTTTGCCACTCCTCCCCTTGCACAGGTAGTTACCCTCTTGTGCCCTTCCCAATAAACCTCTTGTGTGAGGTTTGTTGTACACTGTGACTTTGTGGTATTCCTTGGCTCCCAATGGCCAGGACGCCGTTACCCTCGGAGCTGAAAACTTCCTTTGGGGAAGCCTTTCCCCTCAGGGCTGCCACACTTAAAGAAGGGCAACCATAATCAGAAAACATTTCATGGAACCCTCTCTGGGGCAACCGTGGCCTGGCAGAACCTCCCTCTTCCTAGTTTCCTGGTGGCTATTTAACTAAGAAAACTCGAGAAGGTGCCATGTCACTGATGAGCAGTTAAGATGCGCCCACTGTCGAATTAGTGGCAGGTCAGTTACGGGGGGGTAACCCACGGTTTCTGACTGGTTTTGAGGCCCACCCCGCAGGAGGGAATTCATGTCTGTTGATGTAAACCCAGTCAAAAGCCCATGTCTGGGAACGTCACAGGCCCTGGCGAAGAAGCAATTGCTGTTCGTTGCTCTGCTACACAGGCATGGTGTGAGTGTCAAAGTGCCTTCTGAATATTTATGCTTATACCCATACAGCTCGGTGCTGCTGTCAGAGCTGGCCAGAGAGGCTTCTTATTGTGGCAAGCCATTACTGTAGAGTCTGAGAGCTGTCCAGGGTGCTAAGGGTAAGCTCGGTTTTTTTTATTTGTTTTGGTGGTGGGGGGAGGGTGATTTTGAAAACAGAGTTTCTCCATGTAGCCCTAGCTGTCCTGGAACTGGCTCTGTAGACCAAGCTGGCCTGGAACTCAGGGATCCACCTGCCCCAGCCTCCAGAGTGCTGGGATTAAAGGTGTGCGCCACCACCGCCCAGCCGGGATGTTGGTCTTGAATGCTCAGCTCTAAGTGGGACACCTGTGTTACTCCATCCAAGACCCAGGGTATAGGGAACTAGAGAGGGAACAGAGAATGTGGGAGCCAGAGAAAGGCGCGGATGAACTCCCAGCAGTTGTGATGACTTGCAAGTCTTGGCCTGTCAACATTCTCTCTTGAGGGGAGTGTGTGTGTGTGTGTGGGGGGGGGACACACAAGAGACCCTGAGCCTCCAAGGGGACCTATAGGCAGTTAACTGTTGCCTATAGACGTTTTCTTCAGTGGTGTAGTCACTTCCACGTTGTCTACACTCCTGTGAATAACCCCGTCACCCATGTTCTTTTGCTGCTCGGAGCTGGGCAACGGCGGCTCCATGACTCCAGTTTCACTCGGTTTCTGCATGCATAGCCCTTCTGCCGCCACCTAAGGCATGCATGCACGATGCAGCCATGCAACCTTTGACAGCTGGCAGTGAGGAGCGATCCTGGGGCAGGGAGAGAGGCCGAGGATTAGAGAGGCCCTGCGACCGGGAAAAGTTCCCTAAGGAGAAGGCCCAGGCCCAGGAGAGGGTAGGCGCGAAGTGACAGGGTGCTGAGGAGAAACCACGGGAGTGGGAGGAGAGAGGCTGGGCGCAGAGACCGGGCAAGGCTGCCCAGGACCCAGGGAGAGGGAGAAGCCAGGGTATCAACAACCCATGCTCAGGTAGCTGGAAAGAAAAAGACTACAATACACAAAAGGAGGGAGACAATTTGAGAAGGGGAAAGGACCAGCGGGAGTGACCGGAGGGCAAGAGAGGGTTATGAATTTCATGTGAATAGGATAAAATAGATTATACACATACATGCCATGGGATCCATTATTGGCATAGTTAATACATGCTAGGCCAGGCGTTGGTGGCGCACGCCTTTAATCCCAGCACTCGGGAGGCAGTGGCAGGAGGATCTCTGTGAGTTCGAGACCAGCCTGGTTCACAGAGCGAGTGCCAGGAAATGCTCCAGCAACCACATGGTGGCTCACAACCATCTACAATGAGATCTGGTGCCCTCTTCTGGCCTTACATGCATACACGCAGGTGGAACACACACACACACACACACACACACACACACACACACACACACACACACAGAGAGAGAGAGAGAGAGAGAGAGAGAGAGAGAGAGAAAATAAGTAAATCTTTTAAAGAGAACACAGGATGGACTCTCAATGGTAGCAAATGCTCACATGCAGGTTACTATCTGCCCTAATGCTACCAGGTTATTGCAGGCTTCTACCCAGTTTCTGATTTTTTTTTTTTTTTTGAGTCTCACATGGCCTAGGCGGGCCTCTCTCTCGCTATGTAGCCTAGGATAACTTTGAACTTCTGGATCTTAGAGCAGGAGCTACTGCCTCCACTTTACTAGACCGGCATAATTCCTAACTGCATTCTAAAACTTACTCTCGGATCTACAGGTACAAGTGTAGCTCACACCGCTTATCAAAGAAACTTCGGTTTACAGCAAACGGAGGCCAAAACAGAAAACCACAGCTGTCACAATAAAGAGGTCAACGGACTGTAGGGGCTGTCCCAAAGGATACACCTACAACACCATGCTTGTCCCCGAGGCCGGGGGGGGGGGCACTGAAGAAGAAGGGATGGAAAGACTGTTATGTAAGAGCCAGAGAACCACGGAGCCTGCTGTGATGTTTCATCTCCTAGAAATGACAGGGAACCTCGACACCTCAACGATACTGCTGTCACCGACTGGAAGAGTGACAGAATCAAAGCATATGCTAGCTCAGAGGGTAGAAACCCCACGGAATTCCCAACCCTAGACAAAGAACTGGAGGCGACTAATGACAACCAGAAGAGGAAGAATTAGCGTCTCTCAGGGATCAGTCTCCTAACTGGTTTCACCATACCAAATGGTTAGCCCTGAATTCATATACACACAAGCGATACTAAATGAACTGAGCAGGCTGTGCTTATATAGCCATGCACTAAAATGTGTGTGTGTGTGTGTGTGTGTGTGTGTGTGTGTGTGTGTAGTATGCATACACACACACAGTCAAAAAAAAAAAGAACCCATCAATTTGGGAGTACGGAGGAGTATGTGAGGTCTTGGGGGGAATGGCGTAACTACATTTTAATTTTTAATAATGAGTTGCTGAGAGCTGGATTAACTGAATACAGCTGAGAGGATCAACTCTCACTGTTGATGGGACACTGTAAACACGCCTCCCCATTACTGTTGAAATACTCCAAAAGGCAGAGACCCAACACCCAACATTGTTTTTGTTTTTGTTTTTTGAGACAGGGTTTCTCTGTATTGCTTTGGAGCCTGTCCTGGAACTAGCTCTTGTAGACCAGGCTGGCCTCGAACTCACAGAGATCCGCCTGCCTCTGCCTCCCAAGTGCTGGGATTAAAGGCGTGCGCCACCAACACCTGGCCCCAACACCCAACATTGTAAAGGGACTCCTATAAGGAATGAGAACGTGCCAGGGGCCGGCGAGATGGCTCAGTGGGTAAAGGTGCTTACCTCCATGCCTGAGGACCTGAGGTTGAGCCCCAGACCCCCAAGGTAACAGGAAAGAACTGACACCTTCAAGTTGCCCTCTGACAACCTATATGTATGCCCTGGTATGCCCTGGGCTGCTCCTCCTCACCCCACATAAACATACAAAATAAATGAAATTAAAAAGAGGGGGGGAGGGGGAGGGGAAGGAGAGAGCAAGCCTTTTTTAGCATGCTAAAAACAAACAACAACAACAAAAACTGTAGTTGCAGACTGTTTTAGCCACCGTATGAGTCATGGGTGATGGGATTTCAGCCATGGTCATCAGGGCTGGAGAGATGGCTCAGTGGTTAAGAGCACCGGCTCTTCTTCCAGAGGTCCTGAGTTCAATTCCCAGCAACCACATGGCAGCTCACAAGTGTCTCTAAGTCCAGTTTCAGGGTTTCTCACACCCTCATATAGACACCGATGCACATAAAAATAAGTGTGTGTGTGTGTGTGTGTGTGTGTGTGTGTGTGTGTGTGTGTAAAAGAACCCTGGTCACCTACAAGAGCAACAAGCGCTCTTAACCACTGGACCATGTTGCCAGTCCCTCAGCCTGTTTACCTTTAAGGTTCAATTAGACTGTTTGTTCTGTGGCTTTACTATCTTGAAAGTAAAACTTGCCACAAACTACACATCAATTTCCCCAAACCAAGTCCTTGCTTATACGATGAAAAGGGAAAACAAACAACTAAGCCTGGCTGAGCACCACTGTGGCACGGATGCTAGGCAGGAAGAAAGGGAAAGGGAGCCCTGTGCAGCCCTCTTCCTCCTAGGAACCCTGGAAGACACACCTATCAGCACAATTAGCTTCCTCTGACTGAGCAGTCAGTAGCCCCCTTATAAAAGCCTGCTGTAGGCTGGGCAGCGGTGGTGCACGCCTTTAGTCCTAGCACCCTGGAAACAGAGGCAGGCGGAGGGATCTGTGTGAGCTGGAGGCCAGCCTGGTCTACAGAGCGAGTTCCAGGACGGCCAGGGCTGCTACCCAGAGAAACCCTGTCTCGAAGAACCAAAACAAACAAAGAAGCCCTCTGCAGATGTCTGTCACATCTGGATCCGGTGAAGGGGGACTTCCTTGAGGTGAGATCCAATTCCTGCAATATGGGAAAATCCAGTTTTATGACTTGAACCGGCTAGCCTAAAGCCAGATCGAGACAGACAGCAAACCTGTGTGGATGAGGTAAGAAAATCTTAACAGTCTACTTAAGTGAGATACCTACTTCGTGTCCCCCCCGCAGAAGCTGTACCTTAGACAGACAGTAGCCTGCACACCTTCACCGCTGGGCCTTGTGAGGTGGGGGTGGGGGGCAGGAATCGGTGCAGAAAATTCAAAAGGAGGCCTACGTCACAGGTGGAGATGGAAAACCTCCAAGCTGGCCGGAGCTCATATTCGGGCGCTGGCCTTCAGGGGCCAGATCAAAAATAAACCCAAGTGGGTGATAAAGATCACAGACTAGCTTGTAACTGATTGCAGGGAAAGCTCAAGCCATGTTGGTGGGGTGGGGTGGGGGGAGGCTTGAAACCCGCGCCACAGGAAAAGCAGGATGGGTGAGATAAACAGCTCCGTCTTTCCCACGCGGAGCTTACAAAACTAAGAAGTCAATTAGTGACACTAGCTAGTTACTAGTCTTTCTGAGTCCCAGGCCACAGAGAGCGACTCTCAGCCGACACACTGGTTAAATATTTCCTCCTCGGCTGACCCCAAAGGATGGGCTGCTGATGTCTTGCCCAAGGTCCAAGTCACCATAGGAGGAGGGGCGTTTCGTGTCCCCCCTTCAACAATTTCTGACTTTTTTTTTTTCCCCCTGCTTTGCCATTTCTCCAAGCTGTTGACTTTTTGGCCTGTGGGGGCCTAAGGCTGGGGTTAGATGTCTTGGCCTTATTATTAAAAGTCACTCACTGAAACTAAAGCTTGCTGCTTCAGCTGGGATGACAAGCCAGGGAGCACACCCTGAGGTGTCCCTGTGCTCAGTGTTTACCTGAGCACTGATCCAAACTCGGGTCCTCGGTTTACACTTTCCCCATGGAGCCATCTCCTTACCATGCGTTTTTGCTTTGTTTTGCTGTTGCCTTTGCTTCAACCAAATGTATAACTTGCAGGGTCCCCGTCTTCTACCTCACGGCCCTAGGTTCAATGGTCCTTCAAAGGGCCAGGCATCTGCAACCGGGGACTCTGTGCTCTCAGCCACACAACACACCAAATATTTACTCAGAGGACAAGAGCCGCAGAATTGGAGCAAATTCCAGCCAGCTACCAGCAATGCGTCCTTGGGCAAAGAACAATTGCCCCTTTCACACACTATCTCCATTTCCTTGGCTGTAAAGTGGGGGCAACAATCCAGGCTGGAGAGAGTCAACTAGAAGAGTACAGAAGGACCCAGAACAGGGTTGGAGAGATGGCTCTGTGTTTAACAGCATCAGGTGCTGCTCTTGTAGAGGACCTGGGTTCAATTCCCAGCATCAGCCTGGCAGCTCACAACTGTAACTCCAGTTCCAGGGGATTCAACAGACACACAGGCAGGCAAAACACGAATGCACATAAAATAACCATGATTAAAAAGGGGTCTGGCCGGGCGTTGGTGGCGCACGCCTTGAATCCCAGCACTCGGGAGGCAGAGGCAGGGGGATCTCTGTGAGTTCGAGGCCAGCCTGGTCTACAGAGTGAGTACCAGGTTAGGCTCCAAAGCTACACAGAGAAACCCTGTCTCGAAAAACCAAAAAAAAAAAAAAAAAAAATTAAAAAAGGGGGGTCTGGAGAGACGGCCCAGAGTTTAGAGCACTGGCTGCTCTTCTAGAGGTCATGAGTTCAATTCCCAGCAACCACACGATGGCTCACAACCACCAATAATGCGCTCTGGTGCCCTCTTCTGGCCTGCATTGCAGGCAGAACACTGAACACTGTATATAATAAATAAGTAAATCTTTTTTTTTTAAGTCAGCAATAAAAATTTTAGAACTGTAAAATCGTAATTCTAAAAAAAAAAAAAATCATTGAAAAGCAAACAAAAAACAGCCTGGTCTACAGAGGTAGTTCCAGGGCAGCTAGGGCTGTTACACAGAGAAACACTGTCTCGAAAAACCAAGAAAAAGAAGAAAAAGTACACAGAACAGCACCTGGCAATGAACGAAACTCCACCTGGGTGCTCAAATTTGCATGCACTATTATTAACACGCGTTTACCGTCAAGCTCCTTGTGAGAAGTTTAACAAGTGCCCAAGACTAAACTATAAGTTGGAGCGGGTGTTAAAACGGGACATAAAAGGGGGTGAAGACCGGTGTTGTGGTGCATTTCTTTTTATTCCAGCAGTTTCTCGGGGGGGGGGGGATGAAGACAGGAAGAGCGGGAGGAGTTCAAGGCTTGGCTGCACAGGGCGTGCGCTTAGCCTGGGCTACAGGGGACGCAACCTAAAACAAAACTAAACAACCCAACAGCGGGGCGGACGCTTGTAACCCCGGCACTTGGGAGGCTGGGCCAGGAGGCTCATCAGGACCCCAAAAGAGTTGAGTCCATCTCACCCTGCTAAAAAAAAAAAAAGCCAAGTCTCCAAAGCCCTTGTGCACATTAACGAAAATCGCCTCTCGCGACGAGCTAATGAGGCGGGGACTGCTTTCAAAAAGCCGTGCACGGGGCAGGTCCTCGCCCTCCCGAACCCCCTCCACTCGCAGACAGAAAGACGTGCACGCGAACTTAGCAGCAGCAGCAGCAGCAGCAGCGCACAGGGCGAGCACAGCGCAGAGCACACAGTGCAGAGCAGAGTGCGAGCCATCTCCGCGGCCGTGCCCCTGCACGAACCCCTTGCCCTCAGCCCTCCTCCAAGGGGTGAGAGGTCCCGGGGACCCAGGCGTCCTGGGTGGGGCCGAACCCTCCACCCGGAGCACCCCCAGCCCCCTCCCGCGGACTGCCCAGCCCCCCCGACCCAGGCCTCCAGCTCTGCACCCCGCGATCCTCCCGCTCCCCCGCGGCCCCAGCCTCTTTAGCATCGCCCTCCCCAAACCGCCCATCCCTCCCTCCACCCCCCCCCCCCCCCCCGCAGACCCGAGCACCCCTCCCCCTGGTCCCTCCCTCCCGCCCCCCCACCACTAGCTCACCTCACTCTTCCAGGGCGAGGCCCCCCAAAGCACCCTCACCTCCCCGCACATGCGCACAGCAGCTCGCCGGGACTCCCATGCCCCAGCAGGCTTTGCGCCAAACTCACCCGTCCCTCCCCCCCATCCCCATCCCCACCCCGCCCCCGTCCCCTCACCCCAACACTCGGAATCGCCGGTTCCACCCAACTACTCCCCTCCTCCTCCGAGGCCCGCTGGGAACTACAACTCCCAAGAAGCATCGCGCCAAAAGAGCGGCTTTCCCATTGGTCGGCTCCCGTGCGTCCGCGAGCCGCTCCGGCCATCTGCGCCGGCACCAAAAAAGTGCATCTCTCCAGACGGGCGCTAGATGATGCCCAGCCGCTCCCTACGGGTGCAGGAGGAGCGCTTCTGATTCTTGGACTACATTTCCCAGGTGGCACATGGTGTAGATCCTCCTCTCCCACCCCGCTCGCCCGCACGCAGACCTCAGGCATGCGCAGATGGGGCGGGGCGGGGCAGGAGGCGTCGTTGTCGTGGAAACCGGTGGACGAAGCATCCTTTGGACCTGCGAGCACCAGTAGAGGAGGGAGGTCGAGGAGGCCTGGCCAGAGTGCTCCCCCGGCGCTCGCCCCAGTGGGAGATCCGTCTCCTTGACAACGGCTGCAGTTTCGCCCTCTGCAATTACAGGTTAAAGGAAGGTTGGGGCTGACCCACCCTCTGGCCTCAGTTTCCCCTCTTGTGCATAGGGAGGCGTGACAGGTACCGCTTCGGACAGACTTCAGCCTCCACTTGCCAACCCCAGCAATGGGCAGAAGGTTTTGGTGGGTTTTGTTTTTGTTTTTTTTTGTGTGTAGTGTGTATGGATGTTTTGCCTGCTTGAGGATCATCTGTGCACCAAGTGCGAGCCGCACTCTCACCGAGAGTCAGAAGACAGCCAGCGTGCGGTGCCTTAGAACCGTAGTTTACAGGCCGTGTGGCCGTGTGGGTGCGGGGAGTTGAATCCGGGTCCTCTAGAAAGAGTGCGCTGTGCTCTTCACCCCTTTGCCATCTCTCCAGCCCCACCCCCACTTCCCGCTCCTCCTCATCTCCCCCCACCTACCCCCCCCTCGAGGTCCAGGGGAGGAAGGTAATGAGATGTCGTGTTTCGAATGACGGAGGGTTCTTTTTTTAAGTTTTATTTATGTACTTTTCCCCCTGTGTATTATATTATTATTATTATTATTATTATTATTATTATTGGTTTTTCGAGACAGGGTTTCTCTGTGTAGCTTTGGAACCTATTCTGGCACTCGCTCTGGACACCAGGCTGGCCTCGAACTCACAGAGATCCGCCTGCCTCTGCCTCCCGAGTGCTGGGATTAAAGGCGTGCGCCACCAATGCCTGGCCTTATTTTCACCGGTTCTGTCTGCGCGTATATGCCTGCAGGCCAGAAGAGGGCATCGGATCCCATTACAGATAGTTGTGAGCCACCATGTGGTTGCTGGGAATTGAACTCAGGACCTCTGGAAGAGCAGGCAGTGCTCTTAACCTCTGAGCCATCTCTTCAGCCAGTGATGGGTGTCTTCTACAAGCAAGTGGACCACACAGATTAGGTACTCTCCCCTCCTTATTGGACTTTGAAAAGGGTGACGGGGCGGACAGAGGCGAGCATAGGTGAAGCAGAAGTTAGCTATTGTCCTTACCAAACTCGAAGACGGACAAGACCTTTCTCCCAGTTTCTACAGCTGTCTAGTAGCTACCTTAGAACTTGGTGACCAACCTTCTACCTCATGGCGGTTAAGCTTGAGCTTTCCCCGCTGAGTCCCTCCTCTTGCTAAGTGTGCCAGCCACACAAGCTGCTTTTCTATTCCTAGAGCCTTTCCTATATGCTGAATTTGTTTGTTTGTTTGTTTCTTTGTGACAGGGTTTCTCTGTGTAGCTTTGGAGCCTATCCTGGCACACGATCTGGAGACCAGGCTGGTCTCGAACTCACAGAGATCCTCCTGCCTCTGCCTCCCGAGTGCTGGGATTCAAGGCGTGCGCCACCAACGCTCGGCTATATGCTGTATTTCATGTTGGATTCATTCCGTATACACTTTTTTTGCAGGGGGGGGCGTGTTGAGACAGGGTTTCTCTGTAGCTTTGGAGCCTATCCTGAAACTCAATGGGTAGGCCAGGGTGGCCTTGAACTCACAGAGATCTGCCTGTCTTTCTTTTAAACCCTTTTGAGACAGTTTCTTGTAGTCCAGGTTGGTCTCAAACTCACTGTGTAAGCCTCCACTTCCAGAACTTGCTGGAGTTACAAGTGTGTACTACCATGCCTGGTTTTATTTTCGTGTTTATTTATATTGTTTTATTTTTTAAAAAACTACATGTATTGTGATTCAGTGTGTGTGTGTGTGTGTGTGTGTGTGTGAGTGAGTGTGTGCACTCGTGCACACACGTGTGCACTGGGTGTCACAGTGTGTATGTGGAGGACAGAGGACCACTTTCAGGAGCTGGTTCTCTTAACCACTAAGCCATCTCTCCAGCTCTGGGAGCTGGTTCTCTTTCCACCAAGTGGAGACAGAGGATCAAAATCAGACGCCAGGCTTTGACTGCCGGGGCCCTTATTGTCTGAGCCGTCTCAATGACCCAGTTTCCTTCCTTTGTAAAACTGAAAGTTGTGATCTCAGCACTTGAGAGAGGGATGCAAGAAGTCAGGAGGTCAAGATTTCCTTCTTGCCTGTGCAGTGTGTTTGAAGCCATCTTGGGCTACATGAAACGCTGTCTCTGGCCGGGCACCCCTTTAATTCCAACACCGGGGAGGCAGAAGTAGATGGCTCTCTGTGAGTTCGAGGCCAGCCTGGTCTCCAGAGCGAATGCCAGGACAGCCAGGGCTACACAGAGAAAGCCCATCTCAAAATAATCAACGAAAAATAAATTGATGTGTATGTGTGTGGGGGTGTTGTCTGTAAGAGCAGCAAGCGCTCATAAGTGCTAACCCGTATCTCCAGCCTTCCAATTCAAAAAACAACAAAGTCTGGGGAGATGGCTTAGTATCAGAAAGGCTAGCAAGCTGAAGGTCCTGAAGTCATTCCCAGCACCACAAAGAACGGGACTAAGTAAGGTTCCATCTTATGGAGAGACAGCATTTTGCTTACCCACACCTGAGAGGGATCCTTTGGGCATGGAAAGGATCTTATCTGTTTTGTTTGAAACCTTCCAGTATACACGGCTGAGTTTCCCCTGCTTGCAACTCCACATGTCTGATTCTCTCAGATCCAAGTTCCTGTTGCAAGTATGGTGTCTTTGTTCTCATCAGCGGAAACAGTCTTGTCGGAGCTGAAGGACTGGGCCCAGGGCATGAGGACAGAGCAAATAGGGGAGGAAGATTTCAGCCTCCACTTCCGGCTTGGCCAGGTGCCTAAAGGCTGGGTACAAGGTTCACACAGGCCTGCAGCCCAGCACCTCTTTCCCCATTCCCTAACAGCTCCAACGCCCTGGCCATCTGGATATGTTCACATTCTCCACAGCCCTCTCTTAAGGTTGTTTTTTTGTTGATATTGTTTTATGGGTTTGGTTTTTTTTTTGGGGGGGGGTGATGTTTGAGACAGGGTTTCTCTAGGTAGCCCCAGCTGTCCTAGAACTCGCTCTGGAGACCAGGCTGGCCTTGAACTCACAGAGATCCATCTACTTCTGCCTCCTAAATTCTGGGATTAAACACGAGCACCGCCACCTGGCCAGAGTTGAGGTTTAAGAAAGATATTTCAGGGCTGGAGAGGTGGCTCAGAGGTTAAGAGCACTGGCTGTTCTTCCAGAGGTCCTGAATTCAATTCCCAGCAAGCACATGGTGGCTCACAACCATCTGTAATGAGATCTGGCGCCCTCTTGTGGCCTGCAGGGATATATACAGGTAGGACACTATACGTAATGAATACATAATCAAAAAAACAAAAAAACAAAAAAACAATGTTTTTTAAAAAATCGACAAAATAGCCGGGCGTTGGTGGCGCAAGCCTTTAATCCCAGCACTCGGGAGGCAGAGACAGGCGGATCTCTGTGATTCGAGGCCAGCCTGGTCTCCAGAGCGAGTGCCAGGACGGGCTCCAAAGCTACACAGAGAAACCCTGTCTCGAAAAACCAAAAACAAAAACAAGGTGAACAGAAATTGGGGAAGATGCCTATCTCTGAACCCACACACGAGCACATGCATAAACCAGGCAACACAAAAGAGGGGGTGTATACATAGCTCAGGAGTAGAACATTGCCTGGAATGAACCAGTAAGACGCTGGGGTGTGGCTCAGTGGTAGAGCCCCTGCCTAGAATCCCCCAGTGAGGGGCTGGGGTGTGTGGATCAGTGGTAGAGCCCCTGCCTAGAATCCCCCAGTAATGGCTGTGGTTCGAGGCTTAGTGGTAGAGCCTCTGCTTAGCCTTCAAACTATCCTATTATGTGACTCAAGAGACAATCCGTAATCCGTAAGGTCAAGATATCTTCATTGAGATAAATACCAGCCAAATTCAAGCCAGAGAAATCCCAGGGCAGCCGAGCAGCGAGGCCAGGGAGAAGGGGAAGGAGAAGGGGCCTCCAGGTGCTCTGCGGGCCCTTAAGAGCCCATCCCGCGTCATCCTGACCTCACCTTGACCACAGGCACGGTTAGGCACACCTGTAGCCAGCCTCTAACAGGCCCACGCCTGTCCTGTCCCCTACACTATCCCGTGTTCAGTTCCCACGGGGAAGAAAAAGAAAAAAGAGAGACCCAGTTCTTGTCACTGAGCCATGGCTGAGGACTTACGTAGCTGCCTCCCCTGTAGTTCCCTACTCTAGACATCTCTGGCACCCTCCTGCCTTCAGCAGGCTGTTTCCGCTGAAGTCAAGGTGTCATGGCACATATCTGTTAACCGGAGCCTCGGCCTTTGTCACCCCTTTGCTGGTACAACTAAAGATGGTGACCTGTCTTCTGCTGCTCCCAGAGGAGTCTGTATATCCATGTAACAGCTCATCAGAGAACAGCAGGAAGACCCTTACCCCGTCCAAGGGATCATTGATGATTGTGGTAAAAAGAAATCCATGAAGGCATTTAAGAAGAGATTTGCCTGTAGCGGTACTGTGGATGACCATCTAGGGACGAGGAAGCAATTCAGCTACAGGCTGGCCAGCCTAAGAACACACACCAGTCCCTGACAGAGTCTGTACTGGCTAAGAACCATCGGCTAGCTGAAGGTTCGTGGGTTCTGAGGTATAAGTGAGGCTTTCCTTGCAATGGCTGAAATTTCTCTTCTGTCCCTTGTTGTAGGTTTAGAAACCTCACAGCCCAGATAACTGTGTGTGTGTGTGGGGGGGTCATCTTTCTTCTTCTTCTTCTTCTTCTTCTTCTTCTTCTTCTTCTTCTTCTTCTTCTTCTTCTTCTTCCTCCTCCTCCTCCTCCTCCTCCTCCTCCTCCTCCTCCTCCTGCTCTTCCTCCTCCTCCTCCCCCCTTCTCCTCCTTTTGTTTTCAAAACAGGGTTTCTCTATGTAGCTTTGGAGCCTATCCTGGCACTTGTTCTGTAGCCCAGGCTGGCCTCGAACTCACAGAGATCTGCCTGCCTCTTCCTCCCAAGTGAGGGGATTAAAGGTGTGCACCACCAACGCCTGGTTGGGAGTCTTCTTTTTTTTTAGAGATTTATTTTATTTTAGTATATGAGTATCTGTACTGGAGGAAGTCAGAAGAAGGTGTTGGATCCCCTGGGACTGGAGTAACAGGTGACTGTAAGCCACCACAATGTGGGTACAGGGAACTGAACCCCAGTCCTCTGTAAGAACAGCAGGGCTCTTCAACCACTGAGCTATCTCTTGAGCCCCCAGGGGTCCACTTCCAACATGATCAGTGGACCGCTTTCATACCATAAATGGAAAAGATGCATGAAGAAAGAAAAAGACCCAATAAGAGGTGGATATACTTGTGGTCTAAAGTCAATTCAGATACCCCTTGCTAGAGTTGGCTGAGGCTCAAGTGTTTGGATGCCTTGGCCAAAGACATATGAAGATGTGTTTCCTAGTGGGGCTTCTGGGAAGGTTTTTTTCCCACTATGAAAATGAGATCACAAGAAAGAAAACATTGTCCAACAATCAGGTCTGCAGGTGACACTAGAGCTTGGCAGCCATATAGCTGGAGCAATGGCTCAGCGTTTAAGAACCTACGGAGTTTCACTTAGGACTTGTATTGCTGTGGTGAAACCCATGACAAAAAACACAAGTTGTGGAGGAAAGAGTCTATTTGGTTTACACTTCTCTTCACTTCCAAGTCATAGTCCATCACTGAAGGAAGTCAGGACAGGAACTCAGGCAGGGCAGGAGATGATGCAGAGGGCACCGATTGCTCCTCATGGCTTGCTCAGCCTGCACTCTTTCTTGCTTTTTTTTTTTTTTTTTTCCGAGACAGGGTTTCTCTGTGTAGCTTTGGAGCCTGTCCTGGCACTCGCTCTGGAGACCAGGCTGGCCTCGAATTCACAGAAATCCACCTGCCTCTGCCTCCCGAGTGCTGGGATTAGAGGTGTGCGCTACCAACGCCCCGGCCTCAGGACCTCTGGAAGAGCAGCCAGTGCTCTTAACCTCTGAGCCATCTCTCCAGCCCTAAATCAGTAAGTCTTAAAAAAAAAATCTACCTTGTGCCTCTGCCCTTTTACTTTTCTCTATCTCTTTCTTTCCTTCTTACTCCGTTGCTGGCCGTGTGGCTGGTGTTTTCTTTCCCCCTTTTCTCCTCCTTCCCTTTTCCTCTCTCCTGTTTATTCTCTCTGCCCACCAGCCCTCTCTCTCCTTCTATCCTGCCCAGCTATTGACACTTCAGCTTTTTATTAGATCAGTCAGTTGTGTTAGGCAGGCAAAGTAACACAGCTTCACTGAGTTAAACAAATGCAACATAAAAGAAGGAAATACATCTTTACATCATCAAACAAATGTTCTACAGCATAAAAGAATGTAACACACCTTCAACTAATATCCCACAACAGCTGTGAGCTGCCATGTGAGTGCTGGGAATTGAACCCCGTGTCCTCTGCAAGAGGGGCCAGTGCTCTTCACAGCTGAACCATCTCTCCAAGCCCATAAAAATAATAATATAATTATATAGAATTTCTGGGGGAGATTGGTTCATCTTTCAGGTTTCAGAACAAATACCACTGACCAAAGTGTACCCTCTGTTCTACTTGGCTTTCTGTTCCTGTGATAAACAGCATGACCAAAGGCGACTTCGGAAAGCAAGAGTTTATTTTACCCTACAGGTTAGAGCTCTTCACTGAGTGAAACCAAGGCAGAAGCCTGAAGCAGAAAAAAACCTCGGCAATTTGCTGCTTACTGTCTGGTTCCCTGTGGCTTGCTCTGCTAATGCTTTTATACAGCCCAGCCCTATTGGTCCATGGATACACTACCCACAATGGGCTCCTGCAACAATTAACCATCAAGGTTTCTCTGTATAACAGCTCTGGATGTCCTGGAACTTGCTCTGTAGACCAGGCTGACCTCAAACTCATAGAGGTCTGTGTGCCTCTGCCTCTGGAGCACTGGGGTTAAAGGTATGTGCCACCACAGCCCACCCCATTCCTTTTTTTGTTTTGTTTTGTTTTGTTTTTTGAGACAGGGTTTCTCTGTGTAGCTTTGCAGCCTATCCTGGCACTCGCTCTGGAGACCAGGCTGGCCTCGAACTCACAGACATCTACCTGCCTCTGCCTCCTGAGTGCTGGGATTAAAGGCATGAGCCATCAATGCCCAGCTTCAGCCTGCATTCTTATGGAGCCCAGGACCACCAGGCCAGGGATGGTACCATCTACAATGGGCTAGACCCTCCCCCGTTAATAATTAAGAAAAATTCCTATAGGCCTACAATCCCAATCTTACAGAGGCATTTTCTTAAATGAGGCTCCCTCTCAGATGACTTTAGCTTGTGTAAAATTGACATAAAACTATCGAGCACAGGAAGGAAAGAAAGAAGGAAGGAAGGAAGGAAGGAAGGAAGGAAGGAAGGAAGGAAGGAAAGTGTCCCCCAACAATAGCCCAAGAGTCAAATCACTTACACTGTTGCAGAGGACCCAAGGAACTATATGGGGCTGCTCATTACTACCTATAATTTCAGCTCCAGAGGACACAACAGCCTCTTCTGGCATCCATGGACACCCCCCCACACACACACACACTCACAGATGGTGAGTGCACACAAGAACACATTTTAAAACAAATCTGTGGGAGCCACCTGGAGGCCGTGAAGCTCCTGTGAGGGACCTGGATGCTGGAGGGGGGCGAGCATCCTGAATCCGTGGGGGATGCTGAGTTAGCTGCACCGGATTCTGCACACTCACATTGGTGCTCTTTCCCACCCCACCCCTTCCTCTCCCCTCTTAGAACGAGTTCCCGCTTTGAAAACCAGGCTGGCCTTGAACTTGGTCCTCCACCTTTTCCCCCAGAATAGTTAGGATTACACATTTACCACCACACCTGCCCACCGCAGCCATTTGAGCCATTCTTTAAAAAAATAAGTTTCAATCCCAGCACTCGGGAGGCAGAGGCAGGCGGATCTCTGTGAGTTCGAGGCCAGCCTGGTCTCCAGAGCGAGTTCGAGGACAGCCTCCAAAGCCACACAGAGAAACCCTGTCTAGAAAAAACAAAACAAACAAAAACAGTAAGTTACATTTATTTATGTATGATGATCCCATCTCTTTAGCCCCCAAGAGCTTTCTCTCGATGGCTAAGCTTCCCATCCGCGACGTAATTCGTAATTCACACGGTTAAACTCCCGGCTTCTCTTTCCCACTGTAGACACGTTTATACGGTGAGAGGAACCGCAGGACAGTGGTGTGTGGGCGACGGTTTGACTTCCAGCTGATCTCAAGGACACAGTGTTTTTACTCGGACTGCTGTGCTTATCACACAGCTGGGGACAGCATGTCCTCAGATTTTTGGAGGACACCTGGGGACAAGCACACAAGGGTCTGAAATGTGGGGAGGGGGCCCCCACTTTCCTGGGACAGCGTGTGACAGTTTACCAGTATCATGTATGTGTCACCGCCCTGCACAACCCCAGGCAAGTGGCCCCATCAGGGACACACCTCCCCTACTGCCCTGATCCCAGGGAGGGGGTCTGCCCTTCGAAGGAGTAAGACTCTAGGAAAGGGGTTCCTTTCTGACTTTCTCAGGCCCCAGGGTGAGAATTCCTTTGGCAGCAAACACCGTTTGTACCGTTCCTAAAGCTCCCCGGCCTCTTTGTAGCACCACTATAATTACTACTCAAAATAATAATTACCGTTTTTCTCTTTGTACGGCGCTTTGAAGCGGCGAGATCCTCCAGGGCAGGGATGTGGTTTGGTTCATCCCTGGGTCCCAGGCCCCTGGCACTGGAAGGCTCAGATTATATTTATTGGACAAATAGATGATGGATGGGCTGAGCAGGTGAGCTCGGGGGTGGAGGGGTGGGGGTGAGGCAGGGAAAGAGCTCGGTGAGCTGGTCACTGGGTGCCCACAGCCTGGAGTCCTAGAAGTGAGATCTGACTGTAGGTTACCTACTGATAACCCATTCACGGAGACATTTGAGAAAGGACAGTTAAAACTGCTTTTTTCACCCCCCCCTTTGATCTGTAGACCAGGCTGGCCTCGAACTCACGGAGATCCCCCAGCCTCTGCCTCCCGAGTGCTGGGATTAAAGGCGAGTGCCACCACCACCCGGTGAGAAAGCACAGTTAAATGAGGAGCTGGGGTATGGTTCGGTTGGTAGAATGCTTGCCCAGCATGCACAAAGCCCTGGATTCAATCTGTAGCAACGCTGAAAGCCTGTGTGGTGGTGCACGACTGTCATCCCAGCCTGTGGGAATTAGCTGCAAGCAGATGTCCGGGAGTTTGAGGGTTGCTTGGTGCACACGGTATGTTCCAGGCCAGCTGGGACCACATAATGAGATCCTGTCAAGAAATAAACAAGTAAACAAACAGCCAGGCGTTGGTGGCGCACGCCTTTAACCCCAGCACTTGGGAGGCAGAGGCAGGCGGATCTCTGAGTTCGAGGCCAGCCTGGTCTCCAGAGCGAGTGCCAGGATGGGCTCCAAAGCTACACAGAGAAACCCTGTCTTGAAAAACCAAAAAATAAATAAGCAAGATTGGACCTGCAGAGGAGACTCAGTGGTTAAGAGCATTTACTGCTTTGTCAGGTATTAGGATTCGGATCCTAGAATCCTCATCTGACAGCTCACAAATGCTGTAACTCCAGCCCCAAGAGATCTGCCCATGTGGGCACCCGCACAAATGCAAACACACAGACACAGACAGACATATGCACACACAAATACAACGCAATACAAACATCTTTAAAAACGGGTGGAGTGCAGCTCAGGGCGTTAACGAGTGTCTGCGGCTCTTGCAGAGGACCAGAGTTCAGTTCCCAGCACCCACGGCAGATAGCTCATAACCAACCACCTGCAGCTCCAGATCCAGGGCCTCTGACACACTCTTCTGGTCTCTTTGGATACCTGTGTTTTTGGTGCTGTTGTTTGTTTTCTCCAGACAAGGTCTCTCTGTGTGTAACCTTGGCTGTCCTGGCGCTCGCTCTGGAGACCAGGCTGGCCTCGAACTCACAGAGATCCGCCTGCCTCTGCCTCCCGAGTGCTGGGATTAAAGGTGTGCACCACCACAGCACAGCTTGGGCACCAGCATTTATGTGCACACACCCACACAGACACCCGAGGAGCAACAGCTGATGTTGACCTGTGTGGATTTTCTCCGTGGGAGTGTCAAGGGCTTCCCGTGCCGCCGTCTGGCATCACCCCGAAGGGCTCTACGGTGGCTCGCCCTGTGGCAGACTCTCACATCCGGAGCGACCTGAAAGTAAAGACCGGGCCACCTCACCTTCAACACCTCAACAGCTGCGAAGGTGCAAATTCAGGGTCAGATTGGAGCCACGACAGGAACAGTTTATGTCGTGTGACACAGTAATGTCAGGAACAGGAGCACACGCCCTCGGCAACACCTGCTATGACAAGGAGAGCGCGGGATGGAAGCATTTTCCAGAAACCGTTTAGAATCTGCAGATGAATTCTTCCTAACTTCCAAGACCAATCCGCTCCCAGAAAGAGAAAGGTGACCAGGTTTTTTGTTTTTTTAAGATTTATTTATTATATGTACAGTGTTCAGCACCAGATCTCATAACAGATGGTTGTGAGCCACCATGTGGTTGCTGGGAATTGAACTCAGGACCTCTGGAAGAGCAGCCAGTGCTCTTAACCTCTGAGCCATCTCTCCAGCTCCCAAAGTAATCCTTTAGAGACGAAAAAGTGAAGGGTGTAGCTCACCACGTACCCTCACCCAATCCTTCTTATTGTTCATTTTGAGCCTGAGTGGAAAGATCCCCAGGGTCAGGGTTAACACGCAGATTCTCGGGGGGCCTAGAGAAGGCTCAGAAGTAAGGCTCATTTGTTGCTTTTCCATAGGACCCACCTTCTGCTCCCAGTACCATGTTGGGGGGGAGGGGGGCTCCCAACCACCGGTTAACTCCAGCCCTAAGGGACTGGTGTCCTCTTCCGCCTCTGAGGGCACATACAGGATACCCGCAGGGCACTCACACATGGGCATAAATAAAAACAATCAAGTAAGTCTTTAAAAAAAAAAACACAGGTCTGACGCAATCACTCTGAAAGGGAATCTGGGACTCCACATTTCTCACAGGCTTTCGGGTGACGCCAATATGGCACACCTTGAGACTCTCACTCCGTCATGTGGAGAAGCAAAGATCAAACAAAGAGACGTATTTGCAGATCCTGATGAGAGCTAAAAAGTGGTTGCTTAGATAATGATTTGCAAAGTGTGTGTGTGTGTGTGTGTGTGTGTGTGTGTGTGTGTGTGTGTGTGGTGGGGGGTGGGCCAGGGACCCTTACAGGGATGGTAACTTCAACAGCAGCCTGCTATGACAGTTGTTGCCACCACTCTCTGGGAGAGGGCATCCCCTGAGGGGGGAGGTTTGTGAAGGGCTCTCTGGTGGGGCCTGCCACTCAGACAGCTATACCCAGGAATTCCCGTGAGCGCTCCTTTTGCCTCAGAGGTGACCTGCCCGTTGCTTAACGTGGAGTCAGGTTTGAGATGCTTGGTGACAGAAACCCAGCCCGGTGGAAGCAGCTAAAGGCCCGAATGGGTTTCCCTGGGAGTTTGGAGACATCGCTCAGGAGAGAAGAGTGAAAGAAGCCGGTAGGAGTGCCAGGAAGCCTTAGGGGCACCCGAGGCCTTCGGCTTGGGGCAGGGCTGGGCCTTTTTCTCTGACTGTTTCTTCTCAATACAACCTGCCTTCTCTAGACAGGCTCATCCCACAGGCTGCTCCCAGCTCCAGAGCTTGTCAACCTCAGTCACCTCAGGGCCTGTAGACGCTCACCTCAGTGCAGAGGATGCCAGGGGAGGCCACCGATCGATCGGCCACTTTGGGTCACATGACAGCCCTCACACCCACCAGCTGGGTGTCCTTTCTCTATTAAACTTCACTTTCCCCCTCATCCTGTCTTACTCAGTTTCCTGGTTTGGATTTAAGGACTTCATTTTTTAAATTATGTGTATATATGTGTGCCTGTATGAGTGGGTGGGTGCATGTGAGTGTAGGTGCCTCGAGGCAGTGAGATCCCCTAGAGCCGGGGCACAGGTAGTTGAAAGTTCACCTATGTGGGTGCTGGGAACCAAACGTGGGGACCTCTGGAGGAGTAGCCAGCACTCCTCACCTCTGAGCCATCTCTCCAGCCCCAGGATGTTTGTATACTTTTTGTTTTCATGTAAGCATCTTGGATTGGGGCGGGGACCTGTCTCCACAGGGCACCCATTCACAAACCCAGGTTTCTCTGGCTTTGCCACTTTCTCTCGCACGTGTAACATCTAGCAAAAGGCAAACGGATGCCAGGCGCCAACCAAACCCAGGTCACACTTAGATGCCTAGAGGAGAAGTGTAGCCCTCGGGTGTGAAGAGACACAAGTCTATGGAAAAGAAGAGCCAGTTTGAGCAGTCCCCATGCCTTGTGTGGGAAACTGATGGCTGGGATGATTTCCAAGGGGCTTGGGAGCTGGCTCAGTGGGTAAGAGCATTGACTGCTCTTCCAGAGGACCCAGGGTTCAGTTTCCAGCACCCACATGGCAGCTCACAATTGTCTGTAATTCCAGTTCCAGGGGACCCGACACCCATGGCAAAACACCAATGCACATAACAATAAATAAACATTGATTGCCAAACTCAAGAGGTGGCCAGCAGTTAAGAATACTTGGTCCAGCCAGGTGTTGGTGGTGCACACCTTCAATCCTAGCACTCGGGAGGCAGAGGCAGGCGGATCTCTGAGTTTGAGGCCAGCCTGGTCTACAGAGTGAGTGCCAGGATAGGCTCCAAAGCCACAGAGAGACCCTGTCCTGGGGGGGGGGGATTCCATTCAATTGCTGGAGAGAGATTCTTCAACGGGGTTTTCTGGGAGCGATATGACATCAACTTCAGGTCTCCAGGCAAATCAGATACAAAAGGTGACCTGAGGGCAGTGGGTTGGAGTTAGGGCGGGAGGGGGGCCCAGTTTGCAGAGATTAAGAGGTAGCCTGAGGCGGCCAGGGCTTTGTTCCTTGTAGCTGTCACTGAAGCGGGCACAAAGCCGTTCCTCCCAAGGGTCTCACGGCTACGAGGTGAGAGGGTACCCTTGTGCCCTCTGAGGCTCACCACGGGGGCAGGGGGGATATTTAACTTTCCTACTCCTCGGTTTAACATTGTAAGCATTCCTCAGGCCGCGCTCACGCCCGCCCGGCTTGCCCTTGCAGTTCTGTTAGCGTTGAGCTAAGGAATAGTTAAAAACTGTTTGCCGACCTGCTCCGTTTACTCTTTAGCTTTAGTTTTAAGGCCCCTGCCGTCAGTTCACCTTTACCCTTTCGTGATCTCTATCCCAGCTGAAAGGTGCCCGGCTGGTTGATGTTTGATCGCAGCCATGGAGACCTTCCCCCTGCAGGGCGCAGCCTAGTGAGGCCTCCTCGCCCACCCAGCAGGGGAGGCTGGTGCTACGGGCGGTGGCGATGCTCGCCTTTAATCCCAGCACTCGGGAGGCAGAGGCAGGCGGATCTCCGTGAGTTCGAGACCAGCCTGGTCCACAGACCTAGTTCCAGGACAGGCTCCAAAGCTACACAATGAAACCCTGTCTCGAAAAACCAAAAAAGAAAGAGTCTGGCATCGTGCTAAGGGGCGGTGGCCATGCTTTCCGTTTCCTTAGCTTGTCCTCAGGGGTCTTTTTTATTTTTATTTTTTGCCTTTAGGCTGTGTCTCTTTGGGCCGTACAGGGTCTCCCTCTCTGGGCCGGGAAGAAGGAAGGGGTCGTGGCAAAGATGCCCATGCCTCGCTTAGCGCTGCCGTCTGCCTCCCCGGGGTCAGCTGCGCAGCGCCTCGCCGACGGAAGGTGACGCTGACGTCTAGGAGGCAGCAGCGCCGACGCCGCAGAGACGGAGGCACGCGCTCCATTTCGGAGGTCCGGACTCCCTCCGCGGGTTCGAGCCCAGGCTCCGCCGCGCGGGGCTGCGCGTCACTCGAGCCAGGTGCCGCCACCCCGCTGGGTCCTCTGCAAAAGCGTCACCTCCAGATGAGGGTCGTCCCCAGACAGCGGTCCCTCCCGTCCCCTCCCGTGCCGAGGGAGCCGCAGGACCGCACACCTCGGGAGCCCGCCGAGCGTATTTGCAAACACGGGCGGCGTCCCGGGGCGGAAGGGGTTACGACGATAGAGACGCCGGGAGGACCGCCGCCAGCGGCGGGAGCGTCCCCGGCGGGCAGCCCCGCTCCGCTCCGCCCAGCGCGCAGGCGCGGGTTGGGGGGGGTGGGGTGGGCGGCGGGCCCCGCCCCCCGGAAGTGTGCGGCTAACGGGCCGAGCCCGGGCCCTTGTGTCCTGCGAGGGGGCGGGGCCGGAGCGCGCCCCCTCCCCCCCCGCCCCCAGGCGCCATAGAGCGGGGCGGAGGACCGGGGTCCTAGACGCATCCGGAAGTGGCGTCCTAAGGCGCCTCTCGGTAACCATAGAGCCGGAGGCCCGTGGGGGGGGCGGGGACGGCGCGTGCGTGCGTGCGCGCGTGTGTGTGTGTGTGCGGGGGGGAGGGAGGGGGGGTCGCGGAGCTCGCCGCCTAGAGCGGCGAGGAAAGCGGGCGGGCGGGCGGGCGGGGGGGGGGCGGAGAGGGAGAGCGAGCGAGCGAGAGCGAGAGAGTGGCGCGAGCGGAAGCGTCCGGGAAGGTCACTTCCGGCCTGGGCGCCCGTCCCCTGACCCCAGGGTCTGAGTCGCCGCCGCCGCCGCCGCCGCCACCACCATCCGCAGGCGAGAGGAGGACGCGCGCGGGGCGGGCGGGCGCGGCGGCCCCGGAGCCGAGGAGGTGAGGGCGAGCGGGCGAGCGAGGGGGCGTGCGAGCGTGCGAGCGAGCGAGCGAGCGTGCGTGCGTCCGCCCGTCCGCCCGCCGGCGGGGCCCGGGCCGGGGTGGGCGCGCGTCGGGGAGCCGGGCTCCGCACGGGGGTGGCTGGGCGGGGAGGGCGAGCGCGGCGCGGCGCGCGGCGGGGGGCGGGCGAGTGCGCGTGCGCGACCCGGCGACTGGGGGGGGGAGGGAGTGCGCGCGCGTGCGTGTGTGCGCGTGCGCGACCCCGGCGGCGCGGCCCGGAGCCCCCTCCCCCTCCGTCCCCTCCCGGTTCCCCCCCCCAGTCCCGCCCGGTCCGGTCCGGATTTGCCGCCCGCCCGCTCGCTCGCCCGCCCGCCGTGGCCGGAAGTGCATGCAGGGGACTTGGGGACTTGGGGGCGGACCGGGTGGGGGGAGTTGAGTCCCGATGGGGGGGACGGACCCCGCCGCCTGCACCACCGGGCCGACCGGAAACGGCGGGCCCAGGTCAGCTCGGGGGCCGTCTAGGCCTCGGTCCTCCCCCCGTGTCCCCGTCCCCGTCCCCGTCTCCTTCCCCATTACAAGTCGGCCCGGTCCGTTGCTCGCCCCGGGCGCCACGCGCTCGCCCGCCCGCCCGCTCGCCCGCCGCTGGTCTTTGATCCGGCGGGTAATTAACGGGGATGCAGGCGACGGGAGGCCCGTTCATCTAGTTCCTCCCCCGCTCCCCCTGCCCGAGCGCACGGGCGCGTGCGAGCGTGTGTGTGTGTGTGTGACTGCGTGTGTGCGAGCGTGTGTGTGCGAGCGTGTGTTGTGTGTGTGACTGCGTGTGTGCGAGCGTGTTTGTGAGCTCGCCCGTGTGTGTGAGTGTGTGTGTGAGCCGGCGTGTGTGTGAGCGTGTGTGTTTGTGCGTGTTTGTGAGCTCGCCCGTGTGTGTGTGTGTGTGTGTGAGCCGGCGTGTGTGTGAGCGTGTGTGTTTGTGCGTGTTTGTGAGCTCGCCCGTGTGTGTGTGTGTGTGTGAGCTCGCGCGTGTGTGTGAGCGTGTGTGTTTGTGCGTGTTTGTGAGCTCGCCCGTGTGTGTGAGTGTGTGTGTGAGCCGGCGTGTGTGTGAGCCGGCGGGCGGCAGGAAACGGGTCCCCGGAGGAGGGGAAGCCGGCGCCGGGCCGGGCAGCGCCTGCCTGGACGGTGGCCTTCCTTCCTTCCTCCTCCTCCTCCCCCACCCACGCCCCCTGCCCCCCCCCCCGCGGAGCCCCGCCCCTCTGCAGCCCTCCAGCCTGCACCCCCAGTCTGCATCCCAGCAGGTCCCAGCGTGACCCCCACACCATCCTAGGGCGGGAGCGCCCCTGGCACCCACCGACCACTCCTGTGTGGCTGGGGCGGGCTCCAGGGTAGGAGGAGCAGGGCGGCTCAAGGCAATTGCTTCAGGGCCTTATTAAAAAAGGCAGTGACTTGTTTTTTGTTGGTTTCCCCCCCCCCCCATCCCGTGTGTCGTTTCTGGGTTAGGCTCCCATGTTGGGCGGGCATTGTTGAGCTTCCAGGTGAGATGTGACCTCAGCTCTCTCCGGTGGAAGCTCAGTGGGCCCTAAGCCTCTGGGGTCCATGCCTGCCTCCCTCTCTCCCTCTCTCCGGAGTCACTGAGTGCTTCGCTGCCACGGCCCGAGAACTTTGAGATTCCCATTTGGCTTATCCCATAAGTTAGTTCTCCACCTGAGCTGGGGGTGGGGCGGGAAGGGCCCATCCTCTGGCTTGGCCCACGGTGACGTTCAAGACTTTGAGTCGAGCCACTGGGAACACTCCTCATAAAGAGTTCTGTAGCTAAACGCTTGCCTCAGCTTCCCAACTTCTGCCGCCATCGATAAGAAACTTGGCTTCTGTTCCCATGAGGACCCAGTGCAGATGACAACAGGGGCCTCCCCAGTGTTCCTTCCAGGCAGAAGTTACTCAGAAGGTCCCCGAAGCCAGCGTTCCTGAGTCCCAGTATTGGCTCTATGCAGTTCTGTGACCGTGGATGTGTCACTTCCCCTTTCCCAAGCAGTTTCCTCCCCAGTTCCTTAAGTGGGGAACGTGGTTACAGTTCCCCGAACAAACCCAGTCTCTGAAGACTACAGACACAGCTAACCCCAGGACATGGAATTGCTCTCTCTGCTGGGGACACCCCATAGGTTGGACAGACATTGCCAAGGTTTCCATGGGCCAGGCCTGCTGGTGGGTGACACTGGTCAACTTGAAAGGATCTTGTAGTCCCTTTTTAGAGCTGCTCAGACCACGAGGGAGGTGTTCCACATGAGTTCTGGGGGTCTACAGGGAAAGGGTGCAGGGGCAGTGACATTAGCTGGTGGGCTTGGACAAGGGGACCCTGGGACTTCTGGGGGATGGTAGGCTGCCTAGCTCAAGGCCATCAGCAACTATGTAGTCACCGGTGGGGACCCATAGCGCTTTCAGGGAGGGGTGCCCAGATACACTTGACAGGCTTTCCCAAACTGTATTGGCGTCCTTGGACTAACTAGGTCTGAACCCAGCGTTGGGCTGCCATATTTAGGAGAGACTGCAAATTTGGTGACTTGCTCTGAGAGCTTGGCAGTTACCTGGTGCTAAGTTCTTTGAGTCCCTGGGACAAAGGTGGTCACCTTGGTTTTGGCAAGATAGTGCAGATCCTTGTGCTGGGGCTGGAGAGCCTGAGGCCCTAAAGTAGCTTCAGAATATAGTCTCTGTAGGAGCCCAGAACTGGCCCCTGATTGTAGTGCCATCCCTTCTGTTGGAACAGTTCTTTTGGGCAAGGCTGGATCTGGGATTTCAGGCCTACCTTTAGGTGCTAGCTGTTGGGTTGGGGTTCCCGGTTCCCCATTCTGTGGGTAAACTGTCAGGAGGACTCCTGCATAAGTGGTTGCTGGCTGGAAGACTTTGAGACCTGGTCTCTTATTGTAGGGGACCTACAGCATAGTGGGATAAGCAGAGGTGACTTCTACTGGTGGCTGGGATGGTGGTGAGAATTGAGATCCATGTCGGCTGTGGTGGAGGCCTCACTAGCCAGCAGGATGGGTGGGGAGCTGAGCTGTCATGGTCTTAGTGCCAGTGGCCTTGAGCTGGAGTGCAGAGAGCTATAGAGAGACCATGCCAGCCCCCGTCCAAGTAGACGGGGTGACCCGGGTTGCCTCTGCTTTTCTTTTTCTTTCTTTTCTTTTCTTTTTTTTTTTTTTTTTGGTTTTTTGAGACAGGGTTTCTCTGTGTAGCTTTGGAGCCTATCCTGGCACTCACTCTGTAGACCAGGCTGGTCTTGAACTCAGAGAGATCCGCCTGCCTCTGCTTCCCGACTGCTGGGATTAAAGGTGTGCGACACCAGCGCCTGGCTTGCCTCTGCTTTTCATCTTCTCTTTCTGTCTTGGCCTCTCCTTTTGGGCTCCCAGAGCAGTGGTTTCCGTGCTGTGCCCAGTGTGGGACTTCTGTCTGTCTCCACACAGGAGTGCCTGCCCTGAAGCGGATAATGCTGGAGACCAGACATCAGATAAGCTCAGCCTCAGGGCCAGGTCTCTCAGAGCATTGCTTTGGGTCTGTGTACAGGGTCAGTTGGTCAGGGCCGAGTATAGTTCCTGCCCCCCTTTGGGGACTCAGCCTGCTGGACACTCCCTGTGATGTTAGGGGGTGAGAAACCCATGGGAGGAGCTTTAGGGTTGAGCTAAGAGTCTCCCAGAGGACTGAGGACTCAGCCACAGGAACAGACATTAATTGGGACCAGTGCCAGTGTCCTGAGAGGAAGTGTTGCCGACCCAGATTTGACCCGGAGTTTGCTCTGTGGCTGTATGACATTGTATTAGCCACACAGTTGTCTAGGTCTTGGCTTTCTCCTTCTGAAACAGGTACAGCGGTTGTGTGCAGAGAATGCTTCCTTGCCTCGTCTGTTGGCATAAAGCACCTGCAGGTTTCTTGTTCAGTACTGGGCATGTGTCATGATTTCCTACTGGCATGGGGTGAGGAGATGAGGCACCTTTCCTCGGTCACATGGTTGGTCAGCGGTGGGGTAGCTTCTAACCCTGGCAGCATGCCTGTAGGGATTGCCCTCTGGCCTCTCTCTGGCCCTTCAGGGGATCAGGATCCGAGCTTCTGTGCTTAGAGCACCATGCAACCCACGGCTGGGGGTTTAATCTGCACTTGGTGGATGTTGTCTGTTGCTGTTGGCTAAGGAGGACAGTTGCAGCAGAGGGAAGGGAGCACTTGGGAAGGCTTCCCAAGGGAGGAGACACTGTTGATGCTAGGCTGTGTGTGGCACACGGGCATGGTACCTCAGCAGATCTTGAGAAGCATAAGGCCAGGTGGTATCTGCACACCCACAAAACAGCCCAGCCAGAGATGGGTCTGAGATGCCTCCTGAAAGGTGTAGTTTTGAGAGTTTTAGGTTCACAGAAAAGTTGGGCAGGAGGCACAGTTTCCTTATGCTGCTCCCAGCAATCCCAGGTTCCCCGCTGTTGGTACCCCCTCCACCCCCACCCCAGGTTAGCTTGCTGTTATGGAGAATCCTGTGCAGACATTGTAATCGCCCAGCATGCACAGTGATTTCGTGAAGAGGGTTTGCTTTTGGCAGTTGTCAGTTACATGCTGGTGGTTAAGAGTCAGGTGCTCGGGAGTGACCCTGAAGGTCTGCAGGCTCACTGAGACTGCAGCTAACGCTGCAGCTCACATCTGGCTTGGCTTCTGCTTCCTGGCTGTGCTTGCCCGGGGAGGAGCAGGGCGCCCTCAGGGACTGCTCCAGCTGCGTGCCAGGTGTGTCACAGATTTACAGTGGGTTAACAATCTAGAAGGCTCTCCTGGGGTAGGTGGGGCCAAGGTCTTTCTCTATCCTGACCGTGTTACTTCTTTTCCTTGACCATCAGGCCCTGCTAGCCCGGGTTGACAGTGTCCGTGCTCTGCTGAAGAGACTAGAGCCCACAGGAAGTGGATGCATTAGACCAGTTAGGAGGCAGAGGCGTCTCATCAGCTAAAACACTGGAGGGGCGACCATGAGGACCAGGAAGTTCTGCCTGGCTCCATGCCATGTCTAAACACACCCTCAGATCCGGATGAGGTGTAGACAGTGTTCTCAGGTTGTGACTACCAAAACTGACTGGATGAGGTGGCGTAGTCCCCACGAGCTCACCCACACACTCACCCTGGAAGGACAAATGTAAGAGCCAGGTGGTGGCAAACGGTGGGATGCGTCCCCTGGGTGGTCAGGTGGTCTCCTCGCGCTGAGGAGGAGACGAGGGCTTAGCTTTGCTCTGGTGTTGGATGCAGGGCTTGGTTAGAGAGGCCACCCACAGACAAGGGAAAGCCAGAATGGATCTGCTGGGGACAGCAGAGAGGTCATTGTGGAGCACCCTAGTGAAGGACGGCAGGACAGTGGGCTGGTGGCTGCCCACAGCATATTCTGGAGCGGAAGGTACCCGGCACACTTAGTGATTGCCCTCGGGGATCACAGAAGGAAGGAGGAAGGTGAGCGGAGTTAATGGCAAAGCTGGCCTGTGACGAGGAGGGGCCTGGGCACAGGAGGAGGACACTTGAGTCAGCCCTTGAGAGGGGAGGAGGATTGGGCTGTTGGAAGATCTGGGCAGGATTCTCCAGCCGGGCCCAGTGGGGGTTGACAGGGAGACGGGGGCTCTGGAGGAAGGTGGGAGTTTGCAGAGCCTGGGCCAGCCTAGGGTCCTGTGGGGTCTGCCGTGAATTTGGTTTTGTGGCGAGTGCAGTGGGCCTGCCAGTGCTCTTAACCTCTGAGCCATCTCTCCAGCCCCTTGATGGCCATTTCTGTTGGCTCTTTTTGGATCCGTTTTTTGGGACAGGGTTTCTCTGTGCAGCTTTAGAGCCTGTCCTGGCCTCACTCACAGGTCCGCCCGCCTCTGCCTCTGCCTCCTCTGTCCCGGGACTAAACGCATGCGCCACCAACGCCTGGCTCTATCACCGTTTTGGCGTTTGTGATGGCATTCCCAGGACATTCTCATCTGGATTTCCGTGTGGCAGGAGTTTTTCCATGCACTGCTCTGGGGTGTAGACTGCTGTGGAATTGCTGGGTTGATGGCGATTATTTGCTTACCCTTGAGGGACTGCCAGGTGCTTTCCGAAGCAGGTGCGCCGCCTTGCCCTCTCACCAGCCGAGCCTGAGGCTTCCTTTCTCCACATCCTCGGCAGCACTTTGATGGCAGTGGCCTGTGGTGTGGTGGGAAGTGGAGCCTCTCTGTGGCTGTGCTTGAATTTCCCCAGGCTAAGAGTCGTCTCATGTGTCACTGACCGTCTGGATAGCTTCTTTGGAGAAAAGGGAATCCAGACCCCTTCCCTGTGTGGGGTTTGTGTGCGCGCTCTGTGTGTGCAATGTGTGCACGTGCTTGTGAGTGTGAGCACACGTGGAGGTTGACTCCAGTCACTTCTATCTCATTTTTATTTCTTATTTTCTGTTTTGTCAAGACAGGGTTTCTCTGTAGTCCTGGCTGTCCTAGAACCCCCTCTCTAGCCCAGGCAGGTCTCCAGCTCAGAGATCCTCCTGCCTCTGCCTCTCAAGTGTTTGGATTAAGGGCGAGCACACCACGGCTTATTTTGAAAGAGTGACTTATTT
The DNA here is from genome assembly GCF_003668045.3 of Cricetulus griseus. Classification (NCBI taxonomy): domain Eukaryota; kingdom Metazoa; phylum Chordata; class Mammalia; order Rodentia; family Cricetidae; genus Cricetulus; species Cricetulus griseus. Next base: position 24,183,540 of record NC_048602.1, on the reverse strand, counting down.
ATTTAACATATGTCTATGTGTGCCATGTGCATGCAAGTACTTGAGGCCAGGCGAGCATCGGATCCTCTGAGACTGGAGTTACAGGCCGTTGAGAACTGCCATGCGGGTGCTGAGAGCCAAACTCAGCTATCCCAGTAGTCAGGCTCCTGCGCACTGAGCCTCTCTCCAGCCTCTACCTTGCTTTTTGAGATGGGCTCACACTGAGCCTGGAGCTCACTGTTTTGGGTAGATGAGTGACTTGGCCTTGCAAGTCGCCTTCCTGAAATAGGCCTGGCTCTGCTTCCTGGCGCTGGGGTTACAGGTGTGGACGGCTACCCTAGGATTTTACGTGGGTGCTGGGGATGTGTACTTGGTCCTCACACTGGTGCAGGCACTGGGCCGTCTGCCTCGGCTTGTTTGCCCAGGTTTTATTTAGCTTATTTGAACTGAGTTACTGGAGTGAAGGGGGTCTTAGAGGCACAGGCTGCATGCAGAACTGGGGTGCCAGTGAGGGAGGTACCCAGAAGCAGGACCGAGGGTGGGTGGAGGGAGCAGAGGGAAAGAAGAGACGAGGCAGTGGTTTGGTTGGGGGCTTTGAGGAAGGGGGGAATGATGGGGGGGTTGGTATCCTTGCTGGTGACCCAGGGATTTGGGGTGGGGGTGTTGAGACTCAAAAGTAGATGGGGCACTTGGTGACAGAAAAGTCAGAGCGTGTTTGCTAATTAACTCGGTGGGAGGAGAGGAGCAGGGCTCCCCTTTCAGGCTGGAAGAGGGAGCCAGTGAGTGTGAGGGGATGAGGGGCGGGAGGGTGTGGCCTCTGCACCCAGCCCAGCAGGCAGCAGGTGAGATTGGCAGCAGAAGAAAGCAAGGGGATAATTGGTGGGCAGGCATCCAGAGGGGTGGGTGGGACCTAATAACAACAATAATAACAATAATTTGTCGGGGCTTAATAGCTCTGTCAGATCCATGTGCTAATTGGATTGCTTAAGGGCCCTGCAGGGAGGGGCGGGGGCTGAGGGGGTGCTCTTTCTTCTCCTTCTGCAAGGTGGAGTTCAGAGCCCGGTGAGCACCTGTCAGAGGCTGGAGGTGCTGGCTGGGAAGAGAGGGCGGGAAAGGCAGGGGTGGCTGCACCTCCAGGTTTCCTGGTCAGAAGCATCAAGTTGCTTTTCTTTTTTTATTTCATGGGAGGTGCTGGAGCCTGAGCCGAGAGGAATAAGCCTAGGGTCTCCGTCATAGGCCAGGCATAAGCTTTGCCACTGAGCACATCTTGGGGTTTTCTCGTGTTCAGGTTGGGACTCTTCTCCAGGGAGCTGGGTTTGTGGCTCCTAAGGTTCCCCTGGTTCCTCTGTTTCTCCCCTGCAGACCCAACATCCTGCCCCCCAGGCTGTGAGATCTCAGAGGGGCCCTGCACCTGGAGAGCTAGAACAAGAGGGAGGGGCCAGTAGCTACCTTCATGAATGGTGAATGGATGGGAGAGGAAGAGGACTGGACACCCTTCCTAAACCCTTTGCAGAACCCCTGATTCATCGCTCTAAACTCAGTGCCACTGGGGGCTTCACACAGGTCCGTGGCACACCTGTCCTGCAAGGATACAGCTGAGTCCTAAGAGCTTTTACGTGCTCAGGGTCAGTGTGTAGCTGTGGTCACATTTGGGTTGAGCTTCCAGGCTGGGATTTGCCAGGTGCAGAGAGGTGTGTGTGCCGGTCTGGCACCAGGCCTGCTTTCAGTGTGTTTGCTTGGGTCTGTCCAGGCGTGGTGTTCTGCTCTAGACAGTCACCCAGACAGGCCTGCAGCTCTGCTACCTAGGGGAGTCAGGACATAAGAGGGGCGGGAACCTTGGAGGCTTGCTGAAGATCTGTGTCTACCGCACAGAGAAAGGCTGGCTTCTGTATTGTGTGGCCTGCTGCACCTCGCTGCCTTCCCAGCTAGCCAGAAGGGGCCTGAGGCAAAACTAAAACAGAATGCCTTTGCCTTCCTTCTGAAGTCTGACTCTTTCAGGGCGTTTTGTTATGGTGTGGAGGCCGTGCATTGATTGATACATAGTCTTTCCCAGTCGTTTTCTTAGTTGTTAAAACTCTTTGACTGAACATGGAGCTCCCCCTTTTGCAGACTGCTGTCCAGCCAGCCTCGGGAGTCCTTGTGTGTCCCCTTCTCCAGCGCTGGGGGCACAGGTGCGCTGCCATGTCCAGCTTTTCCATGGGGCCTGGGGATTGAACTCCAGTCTTTACGCTTGTGTGGCAGGCCTCTACAGACTGAGCTGTCTATCTCCTCAACCCTTCCAGGGCAGTTTGTGTTATTTCACCCATGGGAAAGGAGGCAGCCCATCCTGTACCGTAGGCCACCAGCGCTGTGGGCTTGTGTGCTCCCTCGGTTCAGGGGAACTCGCTCACACAACTTGGCTTCACAGACAAAACTCAACCCAGCAGCTAGGAGCATATAAATGTGACCATTTGAGGGGACACCACGGTGTCAGTGTCAGTAGGAGGAACTGGGCTGTTCTAGGGAAGCTTTTCCAGCCAGCACAGGTTAGATGCTGCATCCTTGCCTCTCTCCCTGCCTGCTTTCTTTTGGGCTTTAGTCCCCTTGAGGGTTGCCTCCCTGCCTTTTCAGAATAGTAAGGCTTCCTGGTTTTCAGGAAGGAGAGGCTCCTCCTCTGACCACTGAAGGCATTTTGCAGGGGTGAGGTGAGTATAAAGTGAGCACACTTGCCCTGCCTCCCCTCCTTCCTGCAGGAAGTTGGCTGGAGCTGGGAATTCCCTGGTGCGTGCTTGACCTCCCAGGGTCTTAGAACTCACTCTGTAGACTATGCTGACCTCAAATTCAAGATATCAGCCTGCCTTTGCCTCCTGAGTGCTGGCATTAAAGGCGTGCGCCCCCTCCCAGCCCTAGTCGACTTCTTGTCTGTGGACTTGTCTAGAGACCCATAGAATCCTAGGCCATGTGGCCCTCAACTTAGTGACCTTGGTAGTTGATAAACATAGAATCTTAGGTCATGTGGCTGTGGACTTAGTGACCTTAGCAGTTCATGAAGGCAGAATCTTACACCCTGTGGTCCTGGGGCTCATTAGACCCTGAGTTTGGTGGGCTTGGGCAGTTGACACACAAACCTATTCCTGCGTCCCTGGGCTTTGATCTTGGACATCTCCTGGGCGTGGCTCTTTCACCTCGTGGCTTTGGGTGTAGTGACCTTTGGCATTTATGCAACCATGTGTCCCTGGGCTTAATGAGCCCATGACCTTGGGAAGCCCATGAACATGGGATAATGGGCTTAGGTGTGCGTGTTTGTTTCCCTAGCATTTGCCTTCTGCTTTACAGCCCTGACACACAGCACTGGATGCCTGTTCACTTGTGCTGTTGCTCAGGTGTGTGTTCTCTTCTCTTGGGTGTGTGCCAAGAATGCAACTACAGGGTTACTGGGTAACTTCTTGCCATTTGAGAAATGGGTTGCTTTCCAAGTGGACAGGTCCACCTGACACTTCCCAGTGTATTGCAAGTTCTTTTGGAGTTGTTTGCTTGCTCACTGTGAGACGAGATCTCCTTTAACCTAGGATGGCCTTGGATACATTATGTAGCTAAGGCTGGCCTGGAACCTGTGATCCTCCTGCCTCTACCCCTCAGGTACCGCTGTCAACACGTGCACCCCCTCACCTAGCTTCCTTTTTGGTGTTCATGGTGTGCCACCTTGAGCCTGGCAGTGTTGGGTCTTGTGTAGGGGAGACAGAGCTCCATCCCTCTTAGAGTTTCCCATTATGTCCGAGAAATAAGCTGCCGTAAAGCAGATTAACCAGAAGAAAGTTGAGGTTCTTCCTTGTGTGTGGGCATCGTGTAGAATCAAGGCCCTGTGGGCTTCTGTGCGGGTGACTGGAGTTAATGCTTGCAGAGCATGCATGGGGAGGCTTGTTTGTGCAGAAGGCCTTGGCCTTGCCTCCTGTCCTTGATAAGGTCGTTCACTCCCTGGAACAGGGAGGGCGTGTCTCAAGAGGAAGCTGTGCTCTGGCTTTGGAAGAAAAGGAGAGTCACTGCTGTCCCCACAAACCTTGGGCTGAAATCATCCCGTGCCTGGCGGTGTGCTCGGTGGTTTCTGCCCTCACACCTGCCTGTTCTGCTGTAGAGTCCTGGAGGTTTTGGGATGAGGAAAAGGAGAGAACCGAGTGGATTTGGACTCACTTGTGTGAGCAGGAGGACCTATTGGTGTCACAGCCCTGTGTGACCACACTCAGTGAGTGCTCGCGTGGAGCAGGTGCCTATGGTTTGCTGGCATTCTGTCCCATCTGTAGGCTCATGGGTCCTCCCAGGTTTCCCAGTTTAAGCCCTGCTGTCCTTTCGAGAAGCATCTTCAGAGTTTCTGGTTTTCCTGTCCCAGTGGCTTCTGGAGAGGTCACCACCTGGGGTTCCTGTAGCATCTGTACCCAGCTCTTGGGCCACAACATGGCCACCTTGTGCTGTTGAGACCTGGCTCCCGCAGCCGGGGCCCACTTGGGTCGGTCTCCCTCCTGAGCCGGGATCAAGTGCTGGAATTCACTGAGTTTTGTCTTTGAAGCCTTTCCTTGGCTCAGTTTCATTCACCTCTGTATCTGTGCCGTTGTTCTCTGGGGCACTAGGGCTGCCTGTCGCTGCTGCGGGTGCTGGGGTTCCCCTGGGTAGCGCTGGTTTAGGAGTGGAGGCAGGGGACAGACTGACTTGGCATAACATGAAGGAGCACTAGGGTTGAGCAGGAGAAAGCCCAGGTGGGCAGAGGGTGGATAGACAGGTCTTCCGAGGAGGTGACTGTCCCTTCAGACTGGTCTGGCAGGGACAGCGGTCATAGCGGTCAGCACTACTGAAAGACTCTCAGGACCCGGGAGGAACACAGCTGAGGGGTCCCAGGTGGCTGTGCTGGTGGGGGACCTGTGGTTCAGGGTTTCTGTCCTGAGGGCTGGCCCTGGCCCAGAAGACCTACGTGTTAGTGTTGTCTTGTGGAGCGGGCTTGTCCAGACCGGCCTGCAGTGGCACTGCGTGTAAATTTAGGCAGCCCCTCAGTCCACAGTGTTTGATGCAGGAGGTACAGGCTTTCTGCCTCCGAAATTTCTTTTCTTTTTTTTTGAGACAGTGTTTTTCTGTGTAGCAGTGACATTTCTGTTTGTTGCTCTTACCTTGATGTAAACAGTTGACAGCCTCCTGTCACTGCTCTCTTCCCAGCTGTCCCCAAGCGTCCCTGCCACACTCCTTGCCCAGCTGTCAGATTTGCATGGCCGTATAACCCTCGCACCTCTCTTGTCCATCTTGCCCAAGAGGAAACCAAGCCACAGAAGCAGAGTTGCTTTATTCCAGCTGGGTGGAGCCGCGCAGGGGTCTGGGAAGGTGGCTGCGGCCTGTGTGGCTAATGGGGGCTGAACAATGAATCTTACCTCCTGAGTTAGGGGTGCTGCAGCTTTAGCCACTCCTGTCTCAGGCCAGGCTCCTGTCTGCTGGGGGACGGTGCCTGCTGTGGAGAGTCCTCTGCTCTCTTCAACACCTGTAATCGCTGTCTTCCTGTATTGTCCCCTCCTGCAGGGACCCAGACATGGAGCTGCGGGAAGAAGCTTGGTCTCCGGGGCCGCTGGATTCTGAGGACCAGCAGATGGCTAGCCATGAAAACCCAGGTGAGGTGGCCTTGGTTCCTCAGCCAATCCCACTGCCTTTCCACCAGGCCAGGGAACTATCCTTTGTGACTCTGGGGTGACTCTCGTGTCCCTTTCCCTCCAAGAGCCCCACGCCCACAGCTTAGAATGAGAGGCTGTCCCCAGGGTCCCTTTAACAGGACCCTCTAGATCCTTGGGGACCACACTTTGTCTCCCCTGGCTGTTGGGCACCCCTTTTGTGCCCTCTGCGCTGTTGGGGTTCCAGGAGCACTGTGACTGCTTTACCTTTGCTTCTCATATCAGGGGTGGGCCCCCAAACCCAAGGCCTGGAAGTTGTAATGAATGAGGGAAGGACTAGCAAGGGGAATCTCTAGTCACCTGGTAAGAATTGGGAAGGGTGGGCTGAATTAAATACGAAATCATTCATTAAGTATTGACAACATGTGTTTTGTTTAATAAAGTATTGGGTGGGGTACATGGTGCCTAGGTTTGTTGGGTAAGACCCATCCTGGCCCCCCACCCGTCTCCCTGGCGACACAGGTGTGATGACAAGGAAGCTCTGAGAAGGCACAGTGAACGCGGTGTGCCTGCCTCCTGGGTGATGGCATTAGCTTCCTCCATTTTAATAAATTGGTGCTTACAACCCATTGCTTCAGTGTTCCTTAGACTTTGCTGTCCTGGCCCGAGGTTGCCTGTCTCGTCACCTCCACCTGTACACAGCCATATGTCCATTTGTGCGGGGTTACAATAAAAGTTTGGTGCAACCCTGACCACCGGAAGTACATGCTGGCTGTCCTAGTGTCCTTTCTGTTGCTGTGATAAAATAACCCCACGTGAAGTTACTTAGGGGACAGAGGGCTTATTGAACTTTTAATTCCAGGTTACAGCCCATCGTGCTGTGAAGTCCCAAGGGCAGGGGCTTGCAACAGCTAGCCACAGCCCGTGCACAGTCAGGAGCAGAGAGAAATACATGCGTGTTTGCTTGCCTGGGCCCAGGTTGATGTCTTTCCACGCAGCTCAGTTTCAGATTTCCTGATCAGTGAGCCCTCACCACGGGCTAGACCGCTCCCTACAGACATGTCCATAGGACAACCCGGGGTAGACGCCCAGCTGCTTCTGGGTTGCTCAAGTTGACAGTTACAGCTGACCAGCATGCTGATGTTGCTTTCCCCGGGCTCTGCCGTGTTCAAGTGCTGGCCAGCCCGTGTGCCACACACTTGACTAGCGTCTAATGGTGCCTGTCTAAGCACCAGAGCCCTGGCTCTGGACGGCGGTTGTGCTGAGTAGTTGCTCAGAGAGTAATGCTCAGAGCATTAGTTTGCAGGGTTTTAGAATTTCCTTCTCATATCTCTGGGAAGCCTGTCCAGCCCAGAGAGGGCAGTGCTGTTGTGGTATGTCCCCACCATCGTTGTCAGCCTCTGTGTGGGCCATCTCACCGCACGCGCACAGAGCCTTGGAAGGTCAGGCTGCCTGTTGAGCCATCTTATTTCTGAAAGGATATGGGTGGGGGTTTGGGGAGATGGAATTTGAGAGGTAGGCTCAGCAGCTTGCCTGGGGATGGGGTGCAGAGATGAGCTGGGGCTCCCTACGGCTGAAGTAGTTTCACAGTTCTGATGGCTTCAGCTGCTGTGAGATGGGCAGTGGCCATGGCCAGAGAGATCCTTCCAGACGGTCTTGGTCCTTAGCTCAGCAAGAGGGTGCGCAGAAAGAAGAGTAGAGCAGTCCCAGTAGGAAGGGACTTTGAGCTGGCGTGGTCGTCTCCCCCGGGGGATGAGGCTCTGTCCTCCCCGTGGAACTCATCCTTTGAGCTGGCGTGGTCGTCTCCCCCGGGGGATGAGGCTCTGTCCTCCCCGTGGAACTCGTCCTTTGAGCTGGCGTGGTAGTCTCCCCCAGGGGATGAGGCTCTGTCCTCCCTGTGGAACTCGTCCTGCCATGCACCTTGGTCACCTGGGAAGGCTCACTTCACAACTGTAGAACGACCCTTGAATCTTCCCAGGTCCCTGTGTAGGAATACAGCAACACATAGCCAAACCCCGAGCCCTTATCTCACACTGACAAGTATCCCATCTTGAGCGTGTCTGCTAGCTCTAGCAGACATTAGATGGCATAAGCCACCTCAGTCTGGGTGGGTGGGGTGGCTTAGGGGAGGGAAGCAGAGGAGATGGCCTTCAGGTGTCTATTGGGAAGCTTGGGGGGCAGGGACACACTTGGGGACCCCTGGCTATAAAATAGGTGTTTAGGGCAGAACTGTGTGGGACATGAGAGGCCACAGAGGCCAGTGAGGACCAGGCTGGGTTCCTGAACCATCCAGGTACAGCCCTGCAGGGCATGGCCTAGGGAGAGAGGAAAGAGAATGTTGTGAGGGAAATAGGGGTGGCAAGTGGCCATTTGTGTGACCACAGTATGAAAACAGCTGAGAATTCCATCTTGTTGCTTCACAGGCCAGGACACCCGCCTGTAAAAGGAACTGTTACATTAAGGAAACAGGGCAGCCTCTCCACAGACAGGTGACTGGGGTACAGTCCCCCTCCCGAAGTCTAGGATGCTTAGGTGTGCTGAGAGAACGCGGTACGCACAAACCTTGTGACCATGGAACTCTTAAATGGGGCAGACTCAGCAAAGATTAGGAGTCAAAACCCAAAGCACCTCAGAATGAAAAGACTACAAGGAAGTCAAGTGAATAAGCACATTGTTCCAGAGTATTAAAGGTGAGGGCAGAGAGATGGTAGCCAAGAGCAGGCAGTTCTCCCCGAGGGACCACCGTAACGCCAGCTCCCACACACACAGCCCCTCAAGACATATAATGGAAGACTGTTTTTAAAAGCTGAAAACAGGATAATTGTAAGGTGAAAATGAGTGACTTAGTTTGGGTTTTTCAAGACAGGATTTCTCTGGAGACCAGGCTGACCTCAAACTCAGATCTAGCTGCCTCTGCCTCCCAAGCACTGGGATTAAAGGCGTGCGCCACCATCTCCCAGCAAAAAACGAAATTTGTAAAAGATGAAATTGGAGTAAAGAATACTGAAGTTAGGCAGAGACAGTGATATATGTTTAGGCTGAATCTGACATATCCAAAGTAAAGGGACGGAATGCATGGTAAAACTGTAATCCATGCGCTACAGAGAAGGCTCAGTGGCTAAGAGCACTTAGTGCTCCTGCTGAGGACCCAGGTTCTCTTCCCGGCACCCACATGGCAGCTCAACTTGCCTGCGACTCCAGCTCCAGGGAATCCAGTACCTTCTCCTGGCCTCTCCATTCCCCGTCCACTTGTGGTACGCAATACAGACACACGCACACACAAATACAGATAGATCCTAAAAGGTAATTCAAGCGAAACGATCAGAAATCGAGCTCTGTTGAGAGAACAAGTCACACTCATTGAGCGCGGCTGTGAAGGGCTGAGGGTCATGGACTAGAGTAAAGGCTCAGCAGTCAACAGCACTGGCTGCTCTTCCAGAGGACCCGGGTTCAGCTCCAGCACTCACTCACGTGGCAGCTCACAACTGCCTGTAACTCTAAGAGCTGACACTCTCACGGAGACATAGCCGCAGGCAATACACCAATGCACATTAAAGAGAAACAAAATTGTCAAAAGAGCTGAGGGCTAGGATGTGGCTCAATGGTAGTACCCTTGTTTTTTGCGTGTCTAACATTTCTGCCCAACAAAAGCATAACTGAAAATCCTCGGGGAGAAGGGTGAGTCAAGGATTTGAGGGATGCTGACAACAAGAGCCCAGTTACCCCCCCCACACACACCTGTGCCTCTCCTGGCAGTGTGGTAGTGATCAAGCTTTGGACCAACCCCAGTGACCAGAGAGGGGCAGACTAAAGGTGGCAATGAGCAGGGGCCGGCTTCAAGCACAGGACCAGCTGGCCACCCAGACATCTGCCTGTGGAGACACTGAAAATGGAAAGGATCTCCTTAGGGCCCTTGTGTGGCTGTCCCCAGAAGGCAGCATGGGTTAAACCAATAAGAGACCCCTGTGTTCTGATTCCGTTGTCGCCCACAGGGGTGATGGGAGCTATTTCAAGTGGGAGATACTAAATAGTTTAAATAAAAACTTTTTTGGGGGGGGGTGTGCTCAGAGTGCATATGGCAATTGCCAGTGTGGATTTCCGAGTTTTTATTTGAAAACCAAACCCCAAACAGGCACTTCGTGCTTTTGTTCCTGAGTACTGCTCTGGGGAAAGTAACCCTGGTGGCTCTGGGGTGAGCAGTGTATAAAACAAATGGGATGGTGTTGAGGGCACCTGGACCCAGGGAGGACAACAGGCGACAAGGAGGCTCACACTCACCACAGATGGGCAGTTTTAGCCTGAGTGAATTCAACACAGAGTTGGTTTTTGCCGTGGTCCTGGGGATCCAGCCTAGAGTCTTAGACATTCTAGATAAGGTCCCTGCCGCAGAGCTACATTCCCGGCCCTGTTTCTAGTTTTTTATTTGGACACAAGATCTTGCTAAGTTGCCCACATTGGCCTTGAACTCATAGCCCAGGCAAGCCTCAGCCTCCCAGGTAGCTGAGCAGCCTGTAGTCCTGGCACTTGGCATGATATTGGGAAGGGAGAGCCTCCTTTGATCACTTTGGGGAGGAATAGAGAACCAACCTACACTTGAAAACAGGGTAGATGTCCTGCCTCTAATGTCAAGATAGCCAAATGCCAAGAGTTTGCCTCCAATGTGTTGAGTATCCCACAAACAGATAGCTGCCCCTGCCGTGTCTGGTTGGTCCATGATCTGAGCCTCATCCCAAAGTAACACAAGGAGCCTTTCTTGTGGGAGAGGACATGACATCTGGAGACTGTCAGTCCACGGGTCCACGTGTGGCCCAAGTGTACGGTGTAGCCAGCAGAGTCATCTGGCCCTGCTGTTTCTGATATTTTTAAATTCAGTTTTGTGTGTTTTGCTTACCTGCATGTCTGTATACCATGCGCTTGCCTGGTGCCTGTGGAGGTAGAGCCCCTGGAACTGGAGTCACAGGTGGTTTTGAGGCACTGTGTGGGTGCTGGGAATCGAACCTGAGCTCTCTGCAAGGGCAGCAAGTGACCTTAACAACTGAGCCAGCCCTGCTTTTCCTGAGACAGTGCGACTGAGAGAAGCTGACTTCCTAAGCCAACCCTTCAGGCCCCTGCCAAATGCTCACAGTACCACTTGAGACTCCACTGAGAATAGACTGTCCCTGTGGAGCCCGGGCACCACACAAACCAGAGCTCCACCTTTAATTTGTCTTCCAATCCCTTAACAGTCTTATTTAGAAAGCAGACGCACTTAACCGAATGACCAGACCACTTAGAACAAGTCAGAGGCTAGGGAAGGAACACACTAGTCTAGCATTGTCCTTGCCCCTTATTGCCTTAGCCAGTTCTCCAGCTTGTCATCTAGCCTGTGGTGGCCCTGAGGGGTGCTGGGCAGCTCTTCCACTCCTGCAGGCCTCTGTCCTGAGCTCTGACTTCTTGCTGTACTCAACATTGAGATTCTGTGTCCTGACTATTAACACTGTTCAAAGATGTGCATACACTGTACACTGGCACTCCGAATCTTTAAGCTGAATGTTTTATATTGCATTGTGTATGTGCATGGGAGGGGGCGGGGCAAGCAGGCTGCCGTGCACACACGGAGGTCAGAGGGAAACTTGAGGGAGTCGGTGTTCTCCTTATACCGTGTGGATATTGTGATTGAATTCCGATCGCCAGGCTTAGGGCAAGCGCAGTTACTTGCTGAGCCATCTTCCAGGCCCCATTATGACACTTGAATACATAAGTGTCACCGTTTTGTTCATACGTGCTTCCTCCACCACCCTTGGTGCTGGGCCCGTCCCCCCCTTAAATAGTCCGTCCTGCTCTCTTCTCTCATGTGTTCTTCCATTTCCTGCTCACCTGCCTCTTTTAGACCTCTTTCTTCCCCAGTTTCGCGCCTTCATCTCGTGCGTGTGTGTGTGTGTGTGTGTGTGTGTGTGTGTGTGTGTGTGTGTGAGAGCGCGCGCGCGCGCACACTGACACTAAACCTGCATGCTACGGCTAGGTTGCCTTGCCAGGGAATTCCTAGAATCCATTTGTCTCTACCAGCCAGCCAGCCAGCATTGGAGATTCAGGCCTGCACTGTCATGCCTGGCTTTTATATGGGGGCTGGGGATTTGGACTTGGAACCTCTTGCTTTCACAGGAATGAGCCACATACTATATACTTACATTTGGCTTTTTTGTTTTAAAGATCTATCATGTATACAATGTTCTGTCTGCATGTGTGCCTGCAGGCCAGAAAAGGGCGCCAGATCTCATAACGGATGGTTGTGAGCCACCATGTGGTTGCTGGGAATTGAACTCAGGTCCTCTGGAAGAGCAGTCAGTGCTCTTAACCTCTGAGCCATCTCCAGCCCTACATCTATCTTACTATGAGGAAAAGTGATACTGTTGGAAACTGGCTTGTTTCATTTAATATAATAATCTCCAGTTACACCTATTTTCCTGTAAGTTTCATTCTTTACCACGGAATAAAATTGCATGGTATGTATGCATGACATTTTCCTTATCCATTCTTCTGGGGAAGGGCTTCGAGGCTGGCTTCATGTTTTTTTTTTTTTTTTTTTTTTTTTTTTTTTTTTGCCATGGCTGTCCTGAAACTCGATCTGTAGACCAGGCTGGCCTCAAATTCAGAGATCCGCCTGCCTCTGCCTCCCAAGTGCTGGGTCTAAAGGCGAGCACCACCACCTTCCAGCCTGGCTTTGTTTCTTGACTACTGAGATGAGTATCTGTTTTGCCCTCTCTGTGTTTGGATTTCTTCTCTACCCAGGTGATTCTAATAGTCAGCCTTGAGCATGGATAGCCACCTGGCAGGGCTTGTGACATCACAGCTGAAGTTGGAACAAAATGAAGCCTGATGGTCCTAGGGCTTCAGTGGGAGAGTCTCCTTGGCTACTCTAAGAACTGCAGCATGTGTGTTGGGCCAGTGGCCATGATGTGTGGCTGTTCAGTACCAAATGTTCATCACCGATCTTGGCTTGGCCAATTTCTGGTTCCATCACCACGGACTGATACTTCAGTCCCTAGTACCTGGACCTAGGACCATTTCTTCCACAGGAAGAAATATAGCCGGGGCACTGAGCCCTGCAAGGTTCTTGTTCTTGATCAAAGAATTTACAGATACCGAAGGGGACTTGACAGTTGGATTAGCGTTAGCGGGAGAGAGATTGCTGTGAGAATAAGGGTCAGGGTATTGGGGGAAGGAAAGAAAGGAGACAGAATGTCACACTTTAATAGAGGTTCTCTTTTAAATAGAGCTTGGGGAGAGGAGGGAGACCAGGGCCCAAGGCCTTGTTCCTTGTTGTTGCGGGGGTGGGGGAGGAGGGCAGTCCTCCTCCCAGGGTGGTGTAGGCATTAGGTGATAGATAGAGCAGCTCTCCATCCTTTGGAACCCAGCAAGGGGCAAGTATCGAATCTTTGTAATATTTGTTTTAACCTTTTGGTAAGCTAAGAGTTGGCTGTGTGTATGCCCTGGAACTCAGGGCGTCTTAGAAGGCTCCACTTGTCTTTCAGTTTGGGGCCCTGACAGAATAGCCTTGTTTATTCTCACCTGCCCTTGCTTTGCTTGTGGGGCCAGATTTCAAGCCTCCAACCATTGCTTCAGCTGTAACCACCCTCCCTTCCCCCATCAACTGCCATGGCCTGTGATCTTTATCATCTGCTGAGTTTACTTTTGAGATGGCCGCTCAGGGCCAGCTCTTGAACATGAGCTCCAGGCTGAAGGAGAGTTCTGGTCATTCAAATCCCCCCTCCCCAACTCGTGCCCCCCCCCACACCTATGAGACCCAGCTGTAGAGGGCTGCCTGCAGGCAGCATCCTCTGAGGGGGCTCCTGGAGCATATGAAGTCCGTGTCTCTACTAAAGAGACTTTCCACTTTCTAGCCTTGCCTTACTATTTAGCCATTTGGCTTTAGTCTGGCCTCCTTAGGTTATAGAACTGGATTTTTTTTTTTTTTTTTTTTTTTTGAGACAGGGTTACACTGCAGCCTTGGCTGTTTTGGAACTCTGTAGACCAGGCTAGCCTCAAACTCAACAATGATCTCCTGCCTCTGGCTCCCAAGTGCTGAGATTAAAGGCGTGCGCCACCACCCACCTGCCGATATTTTTTTTCCTTAGTGTAGAAGTAGAAGGGACCTTGTCTTAAGTCCACTGTCACCCAGTCCTGGTGGGGGAAGCAGACTTCACACACCTGTGGACTTGGACTCACCCCATCTGTCTCAGGAAGCTGACCTTGCTGGTCATGCACAGGACCCTCCCCACCTACCTAGCTTCCCATTAGAAAGAAGCAAGGCTACCCTGCGGCTGCAAGGGGTTTGACAGGTCCCAAGTGTGTCCTCCAGCCCAGTGGGCCGCAGTTACTCATTTTGGCAGGGATGCCTCAGGCCACATTTGAGCTGGAGAGGGGGGAACAGGGCATCCAGTGGGCTATAAGAGCCTGGCTTTGAAAGCAGACTTGAGGGTGCCATCTGAGTTGGTTGGCAGGGTGTCCTGGTGAGGCCCTGGCATGTGATTCTGGGCTTTGGGTTCCATTGTGAAATGGGGAGGCTGAGGGAGTTGGTGGGGTGGGTGGGTAGGCCCCTGGAGAAAAGGACAGTGCACCCAAGGCCTCAAGAACAGGACAAGTTGGGCCTGGCCAGGAGGCAGGCTTCCAGGACAGGCCGGATGCACCCTGAGAGGTGGGTGGTGTTTTCAGTTGTCCAGAACAAGGCCCCTACACTGTCCTTGGTAGGCAGAGGAGGGGGTGGGGAGTCTAACTGTGTGGGGATTGAATGCCCAGATAGTCAGGCTGCTGCATCTCCCAAGCTGGTGTCCCATCCTGTTTGTCCAAATCGTTCCCGTTTCTGTTTCCCCCCCTGCAGCTGGGATTGCCCAAATGTGACACCATTGCGTCCTAGTCTGGAGGCCCTCTAAGACCTATCTTTGCAGCTGCGTCAGGGCTGGCCCTTCATCCCCATGGATTTTCAGGGGCCGTCTGTGCTGGGCCGCCTCTTAGCATCCTCACTCTTGACCCTCTATAGCTTTGGTCCGTAGACCTTTATGGAGGCCCCAGTAGCCTTAGGCATGGGTCAGCGGGTCCACAGAAAGGCGAGCAGAGGCAAAGTCCTCTCCGAGGGAAGGGGAACAGGTCTTAGGGAGATGGGTTATGAACACAAAAACACATACCTGGAGTGATCGGTGCCCCGTGGGATAAGGGGTGCAGGCCGTGAGCTGGCACAACCCAGCCGTCCTTGGGTTGGAGGAACCCTGAAAGAACGAGCTGCCCCGGGCCGCTCACTAAACTGGAACCCGTCCATCAGCAGCCCCGCACGTGGACAGGCGCTGTGGGCCCCGCCACCTCTGACTTGCCTCCTCCTCCCCTCTTGCCTTGCAGTGGACATCCTCATCATGGATGACGACGACGTCCCCAGCTGGCCCCCGACCAAGCTGTCCCCACCCCAGTCCGCGCCTCCGCCTGGGCCCGGGCCCCCGCCGCGGCCCCGGCCGCCCGCCCCCTACATCTGCAACGAGTGCGGCAAGAGCTTCAGCCACTGGTCCAAGCTGACCCGGCACCAGCGCACGCACACGGGCGAGCGGCCCAACGCCTGCAGCGACTGCGGCAAGACCTTCTCGCAGAGCTCGCACCTGGTGCAGCACCGGCGCATCCACACGGGCGAGAAGCCCTACGCCTGCTCCGAGTGCGGCAAGCGCTTCAGCTGGAGCTCCAACCTCATGCAGCACCAGCGCATCCACACGGGCGAGAAGCCCTACACCTGCCCCGACTGCGGCCGCAGCTTCACGCAGAGCAAGAGCCTGGCCAAGCACCGGCGCTCGCACAGCGGCCTCAAGCCCTTCGTGTGCCCGCGCTGCGGCCGCGGCTTCAGCCAGCCCAAGAGCCTGGCGCGCCACCTGCGCCTGCACCCGGAGCTGGCGGGGCCCGGCGTGGCGGCCAAGGTGCTGGCGGCCAGCGTGCGGCGAGCCAAGGCGCCCGAGGAGGCGGCGGCGGCAGCGGCGGCGGCGGTGGACGGCGAGATCGCCATCCCGTGGGCGACGGCGAGGGCATCATCGTGGTGGCGCGCGGGGGACGGGGCGGCGGCGGCGGCAGCAGCTGCCGCAGCCCTGGCCGGGGCGGGCCCGCGGGCGTCCGGCCGAGGTCCCGCAGGGCACCGGCGCCCAAGCCCTACGTGTGCCTGGAGTGCGGGAGGGGCTTCGGGCACGCGGCCGGGCTGCTGGCCCACCAGCGCGCGCAGCACGGCGACGGGCTGGGGCTGGGGGCGGCCGGCGGCGAGGAGCCCGCGCACATCTGCGTCGAGTGCGGCGAGGGCTTCGTGCAGGGCGCCGCGCTGCGGAGACACAAGAAGATCCACGCGGTCGGGGCGCCGTCCGTCTGCAGCCGCTGCGGACAGAGTTTCTATTGGGCCGGCGGAGAGGACGGCGGTGGCGGCGCCGAGGACCAGGCGGCCGGTGCTGCGCGCTGCGCCGAGTGTCGTGGCGGGGAGGCCCGGTAGGGGCGGGGGTGCCCGAGGGGTGGGCAGGGCCCCTCGGGCTCAGTGGGGGACTCTGAGCAAGCAAGACCACGAGGCCCAGGGAGAACAAGAGCAGCGGCCTCTCTTCTCCTCAGTCCACGCTGTCTCCTCCCCCCCCATCACCACCACCACCCCCGGTGTGTGTGTGTGTGTGTGTGTGTCGGGGGCGGGTTGGGGGACCCGCGGCCATCCGAGCAGGTTCTCAGGACTGCCCGCAGCCTCTCTGCAGCCCCGCACCGGCCCTGTGTGGCTTCCCAGCCCGGGAGCCAGAGACAGTGAGAGGGAGAGAACTGGGTAGATCCATCCTTCGGCACAAGATCCTCAACGGAGAGGCCGCCCCCACGGCAGGGGTGGGGCCTCGGCGTCCTAAGGATTGGAGGGAATCCTGGCCTTGAGCATCAAGAGGGTCTTCCTTCCCTTCTAGAATTTTCTTTTAATCATACCTTTTGATCCCTCCCTCCCATTCATTAATTTTTCTGCCCCTTGGGTCCTTGTCAATTTTCTAGCCCAAGTCGTTCCTCTCCCTCCTGGATTTGCAGTAGCAGAGGAGTGAAGAAGTAGCCTCCTGCTCCCAGCACGGTCCCATTGAGAGGACAGGGTCCCGTGTGCTCCCTGTCCCTATGGTGGAGGGGATGCGGGGGCAATAAATGGCACTATTCGATTATCCCAGCACTGCCTTCTTCTTGGGTTCGGGATGGACCAGGGGAAGAGGTTAAAAGGGAGACCTCACTTTGGTGAACACAAGTGACAAGTGCCAGACAAGAGGTGACCATGCTGGGCCCAGAGTTGTCCTCACCCAGTCCCAGGCAAGTTCCGGAAAGCTTGCCGAGGAGCTCCCTACTGACCTGGCGCAGGGTTACTGAAGGAGGTCTGCTCTGCTGGGAAAGGGATTCAGGCGCTGACAACTCCACGGATGGCTGCAGCCCCCAGAGCCCCCTCCTGTGTTGCGACTCCTCCAAGCACTGGCCGCAGTTAGCCACATACTGGCATCCTCCGCAGAGTGGGCTGTATCTTGGTGGCTGCTACTGCGCAGTGAAGGGTATCTTGGAGGAGGAAGATAAGAACTAGGGGTAGGTAGACAGAGCCTCTGGGCCCAGCGGGCGGATGAGGACAGGATATTGGCAGTTACCGTGTTGTGTTCCGGCCCCGCTCAGTGCCAATGCAATGCTTTCCCCACAACACTCCAGCTGCTGGACCAGAAGGGCACCCCCGTGTTACTCTAGCTTCTGGGTCCACAATCCTCAGCTCAGTGCCGCCTGTTCCTGGGCTTTGGAAGGCTGTGTTGTGGACTTTGCCAGGGAGCGTTTTCAGGCTAGTCTGGGCAAGTGAGGGATGAACTGTAGGTTTCTTCCAACCACCCCAAGGGGTGGCGAGGCTTCTTGGTAATGGGTGTTGTGGAAGACGTGTGAGTCCTGAGTGTGCCCATCTGTGTCTGTCTGTCCCGTCCCATCTGAAGGTCAAGAGTGAAGGTCACAGTGGGCCAGGGCATGGCCATCCTCCCGATGATGTATCAATAGTTGGAGGCCAGGAAAACACTCGGGTGGCCGCTGCCTGGCTTGGGCGAGTGTCACCAGAGTAGCTTACCGTCCCAAAGGAGAGGTGAAGTTGTGTGTGCGGAGTGGGCACAGGTTAGTAAAGATTGAAGAAATGTTGCTGAAAACCCCTTCAGTTCTTACTGCCAAATGCTGACCTGGGACATTGCTGGAGCCAGAGATGGAGGGGAGATGCTCTACGCTTGTAGACGTAAGCCTGAGCCCACAGCCAGGACGCGAAGGAGCTGAAGATCAGTTTCCACTCTGCTTCTTACCGGCTGTGTTATTCTGGGCAGGTGAACCAACCTCTCCAGTCCTCGTTTGGCTTTCTCCTCTGTAGAGGGAAGTGCTGGTCGCTCCTGAGCTGTTGCAGGTGACCTAAGCCAGATGTGTGGTCGCGGGACTCTGCGCCTCTCCCAAGCAGGCGCCGAATGCCATGGCGAGGAGCCGGTGCTTTAATCCCAGCTCCACGCTACCCATTTGGGCCTCAGGTACTTAATGCAACCCTCTTAATAGAGAATTTACTGAGCCAGAGTGACTATGCACTTAGGCCAGGGTGGTCTCATCCCCACTCCCACCCCCCAGGGCCAGCCCATCCTCCGTCTTGTGAGGCCCTGCTTTGGGCAAAGAAAGGAGGTGTGTCTCCCCTTGGGAGTCACCACCTAGTCCTCAGCCTGCGGTGCAGCAGTCCCAGTGTTCAGGTGGACAGATGGGAGGACGAACGAGGCTGGACAGTCTTCTCAAATTTTGGGAAAACAGAGGTGGTGACCATGGAAACAGCATCTATCATTTGGTGTTGGCTTTTGCTCGAGCCATGCCATTTAGTAGCTCTGCATCCCACCACATGAGTCCCGGGGATTGGGATCTGGCTTTTTGCAGGCTCTGCAGCCCCAAACCTACACTCTCCCGAGGCAAGCCCTCCCTGCTTGTACTTACTAAGCATGTGCTACACACCAGGGGCTCAGCTGCATTCCACGGTCATGGGTGGCGACCTTGACAGCCACAGTCTGTGCCCTCGTGAAGCTTGTCCTCTGGGGTGAAGGGAGACGCACCAGCAGGGTGTGTCACAGTTGCTTAGAGAGGGGCCCAGGGGAGGGTAGAAAAATCAGACATGGGAAAGGATTGAGCCTCCTCGGCCTCCTTCCCTCCCCGAGTGCAGTGGGCATCCAGGGCCATTCACAGTGCACATCCGCTTCCCAGTGTGCCCCGCAGGGCGGCTTGAGGGAGGGAATGTTGGTGTGTGGAGAAAGCTGGGTTCTGTGCTCAAGTAACTTGGGAACATGACAGATGCCCCCTCCCACACATTCGCACACCCCTTCCCTGCCCAGACCTGTTCCTGTGGCTAGTGGTGAAGCCACAGTCTCTGTAGGGCAGGCTGCTGCTGTACAGTGACGAAGGGGACCACGGGAGGAGCAGCAGCAGGCGCAGGAACAGCTTGGGATATAGTACCCAGTGTTTTCTGAACTTGTTTGGTCATGAAACCTTCCATGCCATTAGCAGGTTTGCTAAATTCCACCACTCTGTGATGCCTGAGTCCTGCCTGTCAGCACCATGGACAGAGAACCCTGCCCCAGGTCTCCCAGCGGCGCCCCCAGTGCAATCCACAGGCATCCTGGTCTCTTACCCCGGGTCTCTTCTGCCCCAGTAAGGGAGCAGTGTCCCATTTTCCAGCAAAAGAAACAGAGGACAGTGGAGGCCAAATGTTATGCCTAGGTTCTCCCAGGAGAGGCACAGCAGAAACTGATCATTTAGAGTCCAAGTCCATGTACTCTGCTTCACTGAAAGCAGCTCCCGGAGTAAACTGATTTTTCTGCCGATTTATTATGTGCATTCATTCACACGCAGCGGTCAAAGGACAGCTTGCAGGAGTCATCCCTCTACTTCCACCACGTGGGTTCTGGGGATCCAAGTCGGGTCGTGGGTCCTGGAGGTGGGTGCTTCTACTTGCTGAGCCATCAATTAATTAACGGGCTAATGGAAGGTATGCTGGGGGAATTTGGGCAAGGAATTGATGTTTGGTCACATTAAGTTTTCTTTTGAAACTCATGGATACTTTGAGGAAATGGTACCAAATCCCTCCTATAACCAGCTTCTAGAGTCCTTATTCCACGCATCATCCTTGAATACTTAGTGCAAATATAGTGCTTTTTAAAAAAGTTAGCATTATATATATATATATATATATATATATATATATACATATATATGTCTACACACATATATGTATATATCTATGAGATTACATGGTGTCATGGAGTCCAGGCTGACCGTAGTTGAAGACGACCCTCAACTCATTCTCTTACCTCCACCTCCCAGTCTTAGGATGGCTGCGTCACACAGGTTAAAAAAACCCATGCGTTTCTGGGGTCCGAGAGATGGCCCCGAGGTTCAAAGCCCTTCTTGCTCTTGTGGGGGACCCGGGTTCTGTTCCCAGCACCCACAGCAAGCAGCTCACAATGGCTTGTAACTGCAGCTCCAGGGTATCGGATGCCCCGCTATGCTCTCTCTGAAGGCACTGGCGCTCGTGTGTGTACACACGCAAGCACACAAACACCCCCCCATGCACACAGCGCACACACGCACACTCATAATTTTCAGGATGTCTCACTCTGACAAACGTATTTGCACTTTGCTCACGTCTACCCTTCCCCTCCCCCGAACTCTCCTCCCCCCCCCCCCCGTTAGTCCCTATGGTCCTATAAATAGTCCCCCTTCCGCTTTTATGCCACACAGTCAGACACATCTGGCTTCTGCATAAGGGAAAATGAGCACTAGAGGGTTTAAAGAATTGCCCTTTCCGGGCCAGTGAGATAACTCAGTGGGTGAACGTCCTTGCCATGCGAGCCCGACAACCCGACTTTACTCCCCGGGATTCACAAGGTGGAAGGAGAGAACCGACTCCTAAAAGGTGTCCTTTGACCTCTGCACGTGTGCCACGGCAGCATACATGTGTCTATGCCCACACCTACACACTCACAGAGGTAACATTCCTTCTAACGCGAGCATCCCCTACACCCCATCCTTCCTTTACGTACCTGTCATCCGTTAGCACCCATCATGTTACCTGCCCTCAATACATGGACCCTATGTCTCCCAGTCACCCCTTTGTCACCCTTCCCCCATTACTGGGGGTCCAACCGAGGGCCTTACGCGCGCACACAGCGAGCTCGCTGCCACTGAGCCAGACCCCCAGGCTCCCGTTGGTTTCCATCAACTGTGCATTTGTCTATGCTCGTCTAGACGGGTCAGTACACATCTCTCAATTCTCTCTCCACTCTCTCCCTTCCCCGCTCTATCTTTCCTCTCCCCCTCCATCTCTCTCTTCCCCTCTAATCTCCATTTCTCTCATCCCCCCCACCCCGTTTCCCTTCCTCATCCCAACCCGGACTCAAACTTGCTACATAGCCGAGAACAACCTTGAATTTGCCGTCACGATGGGTTTTAAATGGCGCTGGGGATAAGAGCCAGAGCTTTCACGCACCCACGCACACTAGGCAAGCACTCGGTCAACCCAGCCACAGGCTGGGCCGCTGTCTGTTCTCCTTTGGGGAGCACCCAACCATCTCCCTGCGTGGACGCAAGGGATCCACTTCATTCTTGGAGGATTCACAGTTTGTTTCTGGATCTCTGCTCTTACTAATACACTGCAGGAACCCATGTCCATGAAAGAGACGTGTGAGTGTGTGAGTGTGCGAGTGTGAGTGTGTGTGCGCGCGCGCGCACTCATGGTCATATACCCAAGTGTGTGTGAGCATGTGTGTTTGCTGACAGGTAAAGAGACGAGACTAATTTAGAGTGCTCTTTAGCAAGCGGTGCACACAGGGGCCGCTGACCCCCCCCCCCCATTTCTGCAGTCAGGGCACCGTTACGGTGGGTGCCCGATCCTAGGAAGGGAGAGTTTCATGTACACCAGCCATGCACTGGACCACTGTAGATGCCATTTCACTCAACAGAGAAAGCAGACCCAGAGAATCAAAAGACTGTTCAGACACTTTTGAGATAACAGAGTAAATCTAGCCTTGGCCAACGGTTTCCACTATACTCTAACGGCCTGGCTGGGGCCAACGACATGGTTCAAGTGCCTGTCTCCAAACCTGACAATCCGAGTTCCATTCCCCAGGACCCCACATGGGGGAAGGAGAAAGCCTCTGCACAAAAAGGCATCCTCTCTTTCTTTCCTTTATTATTATTACTTTGTTTTTCCCTGACAGGATCTTTCTGGGTAGCCTCAGCTGTCCTGAAATTCGCTCTGTAGACTAGGCTGATCTTGAACTCAGATCTGCTCACCTCTGCCTCCTGAGAGCTGGGATTCAAGGTGTATGCCACCAGTACCTTGGCTAGTACTCTGACTTTCACGTTCGAATGTCATCCCCGGCCCCTCAAAACAAAACACGAAAGCTGTTTGAAAAAAAAAAAAAAAAAGTCTCGACTGCATTTGTTCATCAGAGCCGGCCCTGCTGGGAGAGGTCACCGATCCTCACACAATAGGAGATCCAGCCAAAAGGAGTGAAGACACAATACACCCTACAACACGGATCAGCTTTGCCAAGGACAGACAATCCCAAAGGGCTGTTACTTCTCCCCCCCCCCCCCGACAGAATCGGAAGTTAGCAGACACCCTTCGACAGACTGTCTGAACCAGTGCTTTGCAGTCCTAAAGGGAAAGCTGTTGGATGCCAAGATTTGCTTGGATTGTATAGATCTGTGGCTCTCAGGCCCCGGTCATCAAGGAGGTTGTGCCCCTAGAAACATTTGGTGACAGTTCTGGTCGCTGCAGCTGGAGCAGGCGAGTCTCCCTGACATGTGGCGTGTTGAAGCCAGGCACACTTTTCAGCATCCTGCAGTGTGCAGGAAGCCCCTTAACACAGAAGCAGGTAGCCCCCCGGCGTCTGGTAACCTACCAGGAACCCAGGAGCAGCGCCTTCCTCTCCGCCAGCTCCTTCCCGCTGAGACAGGGTGCTCTACCGCCACCTGGTGTGCACCGAGAGAACGCCAAACACTCAGGAGACTACGGGGATCAAAGGGAACCTGACCCGTTCCACCTCCTTGAATGGCACAGGAAACTTCATGGCTTCAGCTGGGCACACCAATTCGCCAACCCGCAGGACGTGGCAAGGCAGGCAGAGACAAGAAAAGCAACCCGAGCTGAGGTCTACAACAAAATGCAAAGACTGGACTGGAGAGAGGGCTTCGGGGGGTTAAGAACACTTACTGCTCTTGCACAGGGCCCCAGATCCCAGCACCCACATGGGGTAGGGAGCTCACCACCTCCTGGACCTCCAGCTCCAGGGGGTCAAACAGCTCTGGCCTCCGAGGGCACCTGCACTCATGTACACAGAAAAGGAACTTCTTTAAAAAAGGCAAAGAATCGGCAACTCTCAGCCACACCCCACCCGGGAACCCTGGGTCAATGCAATGTTAGCATATTCCCTAGGTGAGCTGGAGCAGGAGCAGGTCCTCAATGGTGCTCCCCCCCCCTTTTTGGGTTTTTTTTTTTCGAGACAGGGTTTCTCTGTGGCTTTGGAGGCTGTCCTGGCACTCGCTCTGGAGACCAGGATGGCCTTGAACTCCGAGATCCGCCTGCCTCTGCCTCCGCCTCCGGAGTGCTGGGATCAAAGGCGTGCGCCACCAGAATGAGACATCTTCATTGGATATCCCACCCACCTCCTCACGCCTGTCCCTCTCCCTGTATTTTCACATCCATCCCAGAAAACGTTTCCTTCATCTCTGAATATATTCCTAAAAGGCTAAGACTAAGTGTATATAGCCATAACCATATTGATACACAGGGACAAAGCCATTTGCATAGCCGCACTAAGCCATCCTATCTGGGGTTTGGCCCTTGTTGATGTTTTGGTAGTGCTTCTGGGCCAGAATCTGGATGAAAGCAGTGTCCAGAGGTTCTTGATTATACTCTTAACTGGAGCAAAAAATATTAAGAAAAATTATTCTTTTACATCAAGGAAAAATGTAACAGATACCATCAAATAACCAATATTAAGATGTTCCTGGTTGCTTCATAAAGTTTGTATATGCTTTATTCTAACCATAATCTATACAGTGTGTTTGGTGGTTTTGCTTCCTCTCTCTCTCTCTCTCTCTCTCTCTCTCTCTCTCTCTCTCTCTTTTTCGAGACAGGGTTTCTCTGTGTAGCTTTGGAGCCTATCCTGGCACTCGCTCTGGAGACCAGGCTGGCCTCGAACTCACAGAGATCCGCCTGCCTCTGTCTCCCAAGTGCTGGGATTAAAGGCGTGCGCCCAACGCCGGTCCACACCTGGCTTTTTAATGGACCTTCTGTGCATCAAATTCAGGTCCTCCTCACACTAGCACGACAAGCCCTGTACCCACCGAGCCACCTTCCCGTGCCATCTCTGCCTGACGCCACATCCCCACCGATGAACATATCACGGATGCTTTTCCACAGTGCTGAGTGTTTATTTTATCCCCGACACACCCTCGGAGGTGGGACCAGGGTTTTCACAGACGCGGAGGTGCTGGGACCCGAAGGGGAGGGGAGGGGGACTCCTGTCTTCAGTTTTTCCACCAGTTGCGGTCGTCTTCATCAAAGGCATACCAGTCGCCATCAATCACCATGTGGGGCTTAATAAACTGCACTTTCTCCAGCTGCCTTCGCACCTTGGCGTAGTACTGCTGCTTCCACAGGCTGGGAAGAAAGGGAGCCGTCAGGCTGGGACCTGCCTTTGATTGTCCCCCCCCCCCTCCTCAGGTGGCCTGGAAGCCAAACCAAGGACTACAAATCTTTTTGAGGACTCTCAATGAGAGCAGTGCACTTGCCATAGATTAAAAGGGCTGGGGGGAGGGGCTCCCAAGGCCCCGCCCCCAATTGGAAGAGGGAGAATCACTTTTTAAAAATTTTTATTTATTTATTTTTGGTTTTTCGAGACAGGGTTTCTCTGTGTAGCTTTGGAGACTGTCCTGGCACTCGCTCTGGAGACCAGGCTGGCCTCGAACTCAGAGATCCCACTTGCTCTGCCTCCTGAGTGCTGGGATTAAAGGCGTGTGCCACCAACGCCCAGTCTCACTTTATTATTTTTTTTTTTAAGATTTTATTTATTATGTATACAGTATTCTGCCTGCATGTGCTCTGCAGGCCAGAAGAGGGCACCAGCTCTCATTCAAGGTGGTTGTGAGCCACCATGTGGTTGCCCAGAATTGAACTCCAGGACTTTTGGAACAACAGCCAGTGCTCCTAACCTCTGAGCCATCTCTCCAGCCCGAGAATCACTTTTCTTTGGGAATGTAGCCACTGGTGGTTGCTCACCCCCCTCTCTTCCCAGGATGACTCCATGGCATTTGGAGGCAGCTATTATTATTATTAATTATTATTATTATTAATTATTATTATTATTATTGAGACCGGGTTTCTCTATGTAGCCCTGGATGTCCTAGAACTCACTCTGTAGACCAGATTGGTCTCAAGATCCACCTGCCTCTGCCTCCCGAGTGCTGGGATTAAAGGCGTGCGCCACCAATGCCCGGCTGCAGTTATTAATTTAAAAGAAAAGACAATCCTGGCATTGTGGCACGTGCCTTTCATACCAGCGGGTAGATCTCCGAGTTTGAGGCCAACATGTCTCCAGGACAGCCAGGTCTACAGAGTGAGAGACCTCGTCTCCAACAAAAGAAAGCAAGGACACCTCTGCCATTCTGGGGACTCCAGAGGTTAACCTCTGGCCTCCGCATGTACAGGCAGACACAGGCTTGTGAACCCCAGACGCGCATACAAGGAACCCACACATGTAAAAGTCAGTCCTAAATGCAAAGGAAATCTGCCCTGTGCTGGGTCTTGGCCCAGTTTGAGGCACAGTGATGGACTTGGTCCAGGCAAAGGCCCCACCCATCCCGATTGAGGAGACGGCTATTCAATGCATTTAAATAGCGGCAGAGAAATCCTGCTTTGCCCGTGAAAGACCAGTTGGTAGAAAATCCAAGTCTGACTAGGTGGGCGTGGCAGTGGTGTATACGCATGTGTGGATGGGTTGTTGACGTGTGTGTGCCTTCATGTGTGTGCAGCGTTGTGTCTTTTGTATGTGTCGTGCGTCCATGTCTGTGTATTAGGTTTTGTGTGTGTATGCGTGTGTGAGTGTATTGCTTTGTGTGTATATGTCGGTGCATGTGTGTATTATATGTTTGTTGTGTGTGCATATGGATTGTGTCTTTTGTGTGTGTGTGTGTTGTGTGTGTGCACACACACTCAAGCATGGAGGTGGAGGTCAGAGGTCAGCATCATTGTTAGTCTTTTCTCATCATTCTTCACTGACACAAACTCCCGAAACCCAGAGCCTGCTGACTGGCTGGCCAGTGAACTCCAGGGTCTTCTGGTTTCTCTCCCTAGGGCCAGGACTGCAGGTGTGTGCACCACCACATCTGGCTTTCGCATGGCTTCTAGGGAACAGAACTCGCAAGAACCCTCAAGCCCTCGGGCTTGTGTAGGAAGCACTTTCCAGAGTTATCTGGAGAAGTCATTCAATTGAGTCATCTCACCTTCAAGCTCATCTGGGTGGCCAGCCCTGTCCTCTTCAGCCAAAACTTTTGTTTTTGTTTTTGGAGGCCCAGTTTTTACCCAGAACATATGAGGTAGGCTAGCCTGGCCTCAAATTTACAGCAATCCTGCCTCTACTTGGCAGAGCCAGGACTACAGGCATGTACCACCTTGCTCGGAAATTCAGCAACATTATAGTTTGGTGGATTATGAGAACACACTCGGACATGCGAGATATCTCAGTAGATAAAGGACACTTGGCTGCAAGCCTGGCAGCCTGAATCTGATCTCCAGGACCTACTGGATGGAAAGAGAAAACTGCCTTTTTTCAAGTTTTCTGATCTCCACATGAGCACTCCACACAGACTCGTAAATAAACACTACTTAAAACAAATGTGCGGGACTGGAGAGATGGCTCAGAGGTTAAGAGCACTGGCTGCTCTTCCAGAGGTCCCGAGTTCAATTCCAGCAACCACATGGTGGCTCACAACCATCTGTAATGAGATCTGGTGCCCTCTTCTGGCACTGCAGTGCAAGTGCAGGCGTACACGCAGGCAGAACACTGTGTACAGAACACATTAAAAATGAACACTGAGTACAGGCTCAACACTTTAACAACTGGAAACACAGACATGCATGTATCTGCATGCATGCATGGGCAGTAGGTACATGCAGTGCCCACCGAGGTCAGAACACGGCACTGGGCCATCAAAACTGGAGTGACAGGCTCTTGTGGGCCGCCACGTGGGTTCTGGAACAGAGCTCAGTTCCTCTGCAAGAGCAGCCAGAGCTTTCAAGCATCAAGTCATCTTCCCAGCCCCATTTTTTTTTTTGACCCACTCCATTCAATCATAGTTGCGTGCACAAGTCAAGGTGTTATCTGTCAGAACATGGCCATCCAGTGGCTCCATCCAACATCCAACAAGCAAGGTCAACTTGTCTCTTTCTGACAGTCTCTCTCTGTGGTCTACGTCATCCTGGAAAGACGGCCTACATGTATGCCCGCACTTGCACTACAGGCCAGAAGAGGGCAGCAGATCTCATTACAGACAGTTGTGAGCCACCATCTGTAGACATTATATGGGAAGTCTAAATTTTCATCTACCCTTTAAGTTATTTTGGCAGTGCTAGGTACGGAACCCAGGGCTTTACAGACATCGAGAAAGACCTCCAACATTGAGTTACACCCTTCAAGCCCTCTTTGTCTCTTCCTTTAGCAACCTCTGGGTCTGAGTCTAAATCTAGGAACCTCACATGAACAATATTTGTCTTTATGACTGACTGACTTCTCTAACAATCTCCTTGCGTCTTATCCAGACATGAGCACCAAACTCCCCTTTCTTGAAAAATGGCACTATAAACATGAATGTACAAGTTGTCTGACTTTTTTGAGACAGGGTCTCACTGTGTAACCTTGGCTGTACTGAAACTTTTTTTTTTCCTCCCAGACAGGGTTTCTCTGTGTAGCTTGGGAGCCTACCCAGAGGCCCAAGGAAGAACTTGCTCTGAAGACCAGGCTGGCCTCAAACTCAGAGATCCACCTGCCTCTGCCTCCTGAGTGCTGGGATTAAAGGCGTGCGCCACCAATGCCCGGCAAGGCTGTACTGAAACTCTTTTCAACAGTTGTCAACCTGTGGGTCCCCACCCCTTTAGATATCAAGCATCCAAGTCAGATGTTTACATGACGGTTCATAACAGTAGAAACTTACAATTATGAAGTAACCGTGAAATAATTTTATTATTGGGGGTCACCCCAACACGAGGAACTGTATTAAAGGCTGAGAACTCTTCAGAGAAAGAGTTCCCAAGGCATGGATCTCAACTACTTTTCAATTGCTGCGGCTTCTCCAAGTATCTTGTCAGAGAGTCACACGTATGTCTCAGGAGAAGACTGGTAGGGACTTACCCAATTATCCACAGATTAGATGTGGGATGCAGGAAGGCAGAACACAGCTTCAACATCCCTGGTGTACTGAAGTCGTTCTTCATCAGGTTTAGGCTGGTGAGGCGTGAGTTGCAAGAGAGGGCCAATGAGAGCTCCGTGCAGCAGTCAGAAGTCAACCCGCATGCCTCCAACCTACCCAGAGGCCCAAGGAAGAACTGGTCAGTGATGGACCCTCCGTTCGGCCATAAGAGTTTCAACCCAACGGGACGGTGGTGACACAAACCCTTTAATCCCAGCACTCGGGAGGCAGAGGCAGGCAGACCCGAGTTTGAGGCCAGCCTGGTCTACAGAGCGAGTTCCAAGACAGCCAAGGCCACACACAGAAACCCCGTTTCAAAAGCCCCCCCCCCCCAAAAAGGTGGTATTGCACCAGAGACTCAAATGATCAATTGGGAGCTGCGCGCAGGAGGCAGGATGTCCAGACATGCACAGGATACCCAAGAAGCTACATGGACCCTGCTCTACTGGAAGGACCCTTAACAGATAACCATGTCCAGATGGTCAGAGCTTAGCAGAGTCTACGATATATGAGATAAAGCTGAAAGCTCTATACACGAAAAGGGTTCTAGGAACATGGGTAAGACTGGAGGTTTGCATTTTCAGTGAACCAAGTCAGACTTTGTTTTCTTTTTTGTTCTTCTAGATAGGGTCTTCTCTGTAGACATGGAGCCTGTCCTGGAACTCACTCTGTAGACCAACCAGGCTGGCCTTCAACTCAGATCCGCCCGCCTCTGCCTCCCAAGTGCTGGGATTAAAGGCGTGCGCCACCAACGCCCGGCTTAAGTTAGACTTGGAAAGACAAATATTGCATGTTCTCTCCTGTTCCTGGAGCCCAGGCTGTAAGCAGATACAGGAAGTCATCCATGCCACTAACACAGATGTGAAGTTATGTAGGGGACTGAAGCTGGGGGGGGGGAGGGGGGAGGGGACACGGTCAAAGTACACTACATACGTGTATGAAAATGTCCCCGTGAAACCCAGTCCTACGTAGGGTGAATATATGCCAATCAAAAGCTTAGGGCTTGATCCCAAGAAGAGCAGCATGCCAGAGAGTATCATTGACGGGGGCACTGGAGAGACGGCTCGGTGGGCGGTTCAAAGCATCCCCTGCTCTTGCAGTGGTTCCCAGCACCCCCATCAGGTGGTTTACAACTGCCCGGAACTCTGGCTCCAGGAGAGCTGACGCCTGCCTTCTGTCCCTGGTGGGCACAAACATGCGTGCGATGCAAAGCAAGGCAAGCAGGCACACACACACGTGTGAACACATGGTAAATTTTAACTAAAAAGACGAAGCAAACACGGAGCTGCACACTCCGGTAATCCTCACGCTCAAAAGGCGGAGACGACGGGAAGAGCCTAAGGTCCAGGCCACTTGGGCTGCACAGAAAGAGTCCGCCTCTAAGAAAATGAAGCGACGATGGTGTCAGTGTGCTCCCATATTTAAAAAATCACACCAATTTGTTTCGTGCACGCTTGCATGTATGTGTGTGCTACGTACGTGGAGATCAAAGGACAATTCACTACAGTTGGCTTCCTCCTTCAACCGTTGGAACCCACGTGATGGTTGTTGGGTGGCTTTACCTGCTGAGCCACCTTACAGGCCCATATTCTAGTATTAATAAAATCTTAAAAAAATTATGTATACAACATTCTGCTTCCATGTACATCTACAGACCAGCAGAGGGCACCAGATCTCATAACGGATGGTTGTGAGCCACATGTGGGTGCTGGGAATTGAACTCAGGATCTCTGGAAGAGCAGCCGGTGCTCTTAACCTCTGAGCCATCTCACTGGCCCATATTCTAGTATTAAATTTGTTTTACTTTCATTTTTTATTTATGTGTCTCGAGTGTGTACATGACAGTGTATGAGTGCAATCCCGTGCATGTTGGGATCTCAAAGAACCTCACAATGTAGCCCAGTCTGGCCTCAAACTCAAGGTGATCCTCCTCCTGCTATTGTGTCCTAGAATGCCAGGTGGGAGCCGCCATCTGGGTAGCACTCTGCTCTAACAGGCTTCCCAGGTGAATGAGAAACTGAGTCTTAAGGACCCCTTGGTAACCGATTGCTTTGGGTTCATTCTTCCTGCTAGAGTGTAAGTGCTACACCACTAAGGTCTCAATTGTCAGCCGGGCGTTGGTGGCGCACACCTTTAATCCCAGCACTCGGGAGGCAGAGGCAGGCGGATCTCTGAGTTCGAGACCAGCCTGGTCTACAAGAGCGAGTTCCAGGACAGCCTCCAAAGCCACAGAGAAACCCTGTCTCGAAAAAAAAAAAAAAAGTCTATAGTCACAACCCTGTACCCAGCATCACTCCCGTCTGAGAGAGGAAGCTCAATGAGTATCTGAAGGCTCCACACACTGACACATCCTGACACCCGGACCCATGATCCCCCCCCCCCCAGGTCGTTAAAGTCACACCACCTGCTGTCATGCTCAGGTCCCTCCCACCACCTCCTCTGAGCTCAGCCCCTCAAAGAGGTGGCCCAAGACATTACCCAAGTCTCCTCAGGGAGCTGTTATTTTGCTTCAGCGCCTTGCACAGGGCTATGACTCCGCTGTCACCCAGGGCGTTGCTACTCAGATCCAAGCTCTTCAAGTGCTGGTTCCTTGTGATCACAGAGGCCAGATCTGCACAGCAGTCCCTTGTGAGCTGGCAGCTCACCAGTCTGCAAGAGACACGAGACATCCGTGTCCTCAGTGGGGAAGGGCCACCTCGGGAGTGACCTCCAGAAGCATTCAGAATAGCTGCTTTCATCGTCTCTGAAGAGACTGCCTTGGGGGGTCAGCAAGATGGAGCAGCAAGATGGATAAAGGTACTTGCCACCTCGAGGGGTGATCCTGGAGCCACAGGGTTGAAGATGAGAACTGCCCCCCCGCAAGTTGTCTTCTGATCTCCACGTGGGCCTTTTCCCATAAAGCCCCTCACTCCAAATAAGAAAATAGACTTATGTGACTTAAAGAGAGATGGTCTTTGTTCTGTGTGGGGCGTATGCGTGTGTGTGTGTGTGTGTGTGTGTGTGTGTGTGTGTGTGTGTGTGTACATGCATGGTGGGTATGGGTGTATTCACACCCATGCATGCCTGTGTGGAGTCCAGAGATCACATCAGGTATACTCCTCTTTCTTTTTTCTCTGTGCAACATTCCTGGCTGTCCTGGCATTTGCTTTCTGTAGATAAGGCTGGCCTTGAACTCAGAGATTGCCAGCCTCTGGCTCCCAAGCGCTGGGACTTGATGCGTGCGCCACCACAGCCCAGCCGCTCCTCTATTTCTTCTCTATGCCTCAAACTTGTCATTGCTAGAGAGACTTGCTGGCAGTGAACCCCTGGGATCTGCTTGGCTGCCTCCTCCCTGAGTGTTGGGGTTACAGGCAGGTATGGGGGCCTCTGCAAATCTGAATGCAGGTCTTCATGTGTGCTCAGCAGGCGGTTAATCCATGAAGCCATCTCGCCATCCCCAAGGGATGGCCTTTCTATCTCTTCTCATGAGTGGTGTGCAGTGGGTGGCACATTAGCCTGGGAGACAGACAATGGTGCAGGAGAGTGCAGGGGGTATGGAGGGATGGAGGATTCATTGGAAGAAGAACTGTATAGCAGGCTGGGGGCGTGGCTCAGTGGTAGAGCCCCTGCCTAGAATCCCCCAGTGAGGGGCTGGGGGCGTGGCTCAGTGGTAGAGCCCCTGCCTAGAATCCCCCAGTGAGGGGCTGGGGGCGTGGCTCAGCGGTAGAGCCCCTGCCTAGAATTCCCCCGAGAGGGGTTGGGGTTGTGGCTCAGTGGTTCCATACCTGGAGGGCTACAAACAACATAAAACCAACAGCAAACAACAAAATCCCTTAGGCAACCAACCAACCATTCATCCATCAAACCAAATAATCTCCTCAGAAATGATCAGACTTCAAGGGATCAAGGGTGACCCTGATGGCATAATCCCCCCTCGGGGCTCCTGCTCACAGTCGTTCCTTCCTCCAACTCTGTCCACTCCACAGATCACTTCCCCCAGCTAGTGAGATTCCCCAGCAGGCTGAGCGCTTAGCCCCAGGGTTAGATTCTCACGTCTCCCTGTCCGTCTCTGGAATTCTAGAAACTGGGGTGGGAGAGATGACCAGGTAGGGGTGACCGTCAGCCACCGTGGTCTACTCACTCCAGCTCTTGGAGGTGACAAGTGGGCTTCTTTATAGCATCACACAGCAGCTTCATCCCGCCGTCCTCCACGGGGTTCATGGTCAGGTTCAGGTGTGTCAGCTTTCCGTTGTGGGACAGCATCAGCGCCAGGAAGCCATAGGCGTCTCCTCTCAGGTTGCACTGTTTCAGTCTACCAGGACAGAAGGGGACAGGATGGGGCTCACATTTACACCGGCCATCGCTCTCAGGCGTAAGTGGTGGGTGGCTAGGAACTTGGCAGAGGGCGGCTGGAGAGATGGCTCAGAGGTTAAGAGCCCTGGGCTGCTCTTCCAGAGGTCCTGAGTTCAATTCCCAGCAACCACATGGTGGCTCACAACCATCTGTAATGAGATCTGGTGCCTTCTTCTGGCCTGCAGGCGTACATGCAGGCAGAACACTGTATACATAAATAAATAAATCTTTATATTTATTTATATATGATGGGGAGAGAGGGAAATCCACCGCTTAGGCTCCAAAGCTGCACAGAGAAACCCTGTCTAAGAAACAGATGCAAAAAGAGCCAACAGAAATGGCCATCAAGGGGCTGGAGAGATGGCTCAGAGGTTAAGAGCACTGACTGCTCTTCCAGAGGTCCTGAGTTCAATTCCCAGCAACCACATGGTGGCTCACAACCGTCCGTTATGAGATCTGGTGCCCTCTTATAGCCTGCAGATGTACATGTAGGATGAACGCTGTATACATAATAAATCTTTAAAAATTTTTCCCACTTGGTGAAACTTAATCTGCAAAAACCACCACTGATGGCACGCATGTGTCCCCTCATGTGACTCGTGTCACAGAGGCATTTCCATATCCAGCCCTACGTTCTGTTCCTGGTGGAGGTGGGGCTTGTTTCAACTCTCACACTAAACAAAATTATCTTTTTGGTGTGTATTCAGGGCCATGCTTGTTGATATTTTGTGCTTTCTGGTGGTGATTTAGTTGTTAAAAATGGCCCGGGCTGGACCGTGGGCTACTTCTGCATTGGTAAAGGAGCTTGCCTAGCATGCATGAAGACTCCGGTTTCATCTAGCATTTCCATTAGCAAACTGGAAGGGCTGGAGACATGGCTGAAGCATAAAGTGTTTGCCCCATGAGCACAGGGACCCGAGTTGGGATCCCAGCTATCCATATAAATGCAGGGGGCCGGGCTTGGTGACCCCTCCTGTAATCTCAGGGGATGAAGGCCTAGACAACAGATCCACTGGGCTACCCGGCTACCTAGTCTGGCTCAATTAGCAAGCAAGAGGCTCTGCCTTTGTATAGTAGATGGGGAGTGATTGGTCAAAGACACCAGAGCAATCCTTGGCCTCCATCTCAAGTGCACCCACATACCTATGTGCCTGCCTCTCTCTCTCTCTCTCTCTCTCTCTCTCTCTCTCTCTCTCACACACACACACACACACACACACACACACACACACACAAATTAAAAAGCCAAAGGTTGCCTGTAGAAAAAGTCTTGGGGGCACATGAGATGACTTAGTGATAAAGACCCTTGCGGTCACCCCTAAGGATTGGAGTTTGATGCTTGGGACCCACGTGGAAGGAGAAAAATCAATGCTGCAGGCGTGTCCTCTGAGCTTCCTATGTGGGTCGAGGCACTCTCATCCCCACCCCCATGGATACATAATAATATAATAAAAACCCAGGGTCATCTTAAAAACACAGACACAAATAGCAATAATGAAATGGTTTTTACACCCAGGAGAGTCCTAGAGCCAGAGTTCTAAACATACTGGGCGTGAAATACAACGTGGCCTCCTAAGGCTCCTGTTGGAACACTTAGTCACCAAGGAGGTCGACCCTTGCTGGAGGAAGCGTGGTGTCACTGGAGGTGGCCTGTTCACCCCATCTCCCTTCCTGTTCTCTCTGCTTCCCGTGAGTATAGAAACGTGCTCAGCCGCTTCCTGCCCCAGCCGTTTTGTTTGTCCTGACTGTTGCCAAGCCTCCGGGCAGCATGCTGGACTCTATCCCACTACAACCGGAAGATAAACCAAACACCTTTCTCCTCTCAAGTTGCTTTTTCTTGGGGCCCGATAACACAGCAACAGAAAAGGATCCAATACGCTACAGGATGCTGGTCCTACCGCTTGCCATCAGTCCTGTCGCCCCCAGAGGAAATGGAGCT
This sequence comes from Cricetulus griseus, assembly GCF_003668045.3. Lineage (NCBI taxonomy): Eukaryota > Metazoa > Chordata > Mammalia > Rodentia > Cricetidae > Cricetulus > Cricetulus griseus. The sequence continues at coordinate 24,149,172 of NC_048602.1, read as the reverse complement.
AGCCAACTCACATCAGTCTCTGCAGAGCGCACTCCGGGTTGCTCATGAACCGACACAGCCGTCTCACTTCCTCGGTCCTCAGGCTGTTGTCCGACATGCACAGGTGCGTCAGGGTCCGGTTGCCGCAAAGGGCGGAGGCCAGAATGTGGCAGCTGACGGGCATGAGTTCACAGCTGTCCAGTCTGCAAGGAGAGAGCGCCCCCCCCCCCACGAGAGAACAGTGAGGTCCCTTCTTACGTCTTCCTCCCCCAACTCACACACAGACGGTGACCATGGCACTGCCCACAACAGCTAAACTACACAACTCGAGATCCACCCACCTGTGCCTCTCGAGTGCTGGGTGTAAAGGCGAGCACCACCAGTGCCCGGCCGGCCTCACTTTTAAAAAGCGCATTTTACTTTGTTATGTGCATGTATCATCCAGGCACAGGGTGTCAGCCAGAGGGCAACTGAAAGGAGTTGGTTTACTCCAGTCCTCTACAAGAGCAGCAAGTACTCTGAACTTGGGAGCCATCTTTCTAGCCTTGCCTCTGGCCTCTAAAGGGTGATGTACTATTTGGTTCTCAGTGTTGGCAGTGACTTTAAAGTAAACTAGGTCTGTGACAGCTGGCAGCACACAGCTCCGAGCAGTGATCACGAGTGTGATCTCTGGTTTTGCCAATTGAGAATAGTTCTTTCAAGAATGAGTAATTTAGCCTAAAACTGCCTCAATGGCCATTCCATAGACATGTCTGGAGAAGGAAGTAAAAGGCACCAACAAGATCCAGTCAATCTCAAGCTGGGGGTTGGTGGCACACGCCTTTAATCCCAGCACTCGGGAGGCAGAGGCAGGCGGATCTCTGTGAGTTCGAGGCCAACTTGATCTCCAGAGCGAGTGCCAGGATAGGCTCCAAAGCTACAGAGAAACTCCGACTCAAAAAACCAAAAAAAAAAAAAAAAAAAATCCAGTCAATCTTATGATTTAAATAATGGTTTCTACAGTTACTACCTCGTCACACTTCTCTGTAATCACAAGACAATTTCACCAGTTAACAACTGACCTCCTTTGGATCATTGACATAAGGGACCCACCCTGCCCCCGGTTTCCAAGCACAAGTCTGTCTACAAGATGGCACTCTTTAGAATGGTCCCTCTATTAGCACCTTTGTCTCCACTGGAGGTCAGAGCTATCCGACTGGCATTTGGGGTGACATTCTGTTAGGACCCTCCTCTTTTTGGTGTGTGTAGTGTTATGCATGTATGGATGTGTGTGTGTGTGTGTGTGTGTGTGTGTGTGTGTGTGTGTATGCATGTATGTGTGCGCAGCTGCAAATGTCAGAGCATGCATGCTTGTGGAGGGCATGTGGGTGACACCAAGCACCTTGCTTGATCCCTTCTCCATCTTATACATGGAGGCAGGGTCTCTCACTGAACCTAGAGATGACCCATCTGGCTCGTCTGGCAAGCCAGCTTTCTCTAGAGATCCTGTCTCTGCCTCCTTAGTGCCGTGTAATCCTCCAAGTCTATCTGGATATACGTGGGATCTGAACTCTGGCTCTCATACTTGCTCTACATGCTCTTTACCAGAGATCCACCTGCCCAGCACAACTTCCGACATCCTTGGTGTGTGTGTGTGTGTGTGTGTGTGTGTGTGTGTGTGTGTGCGTGCGTGTGCGCGCGCGCATGTGTGGACAAGGGCTCATTCTGCAGCTCAGGCCTGCCTAGACCTTTTACGATCCTTCCGTCTTAGCCTCCTGGGCACTAGGGTTTATGGTCACATACCACGTGCCAAGCATGCTCATGTTCTGTTTGGGGCTTGGCCAGGCAAGCAGGAAGTCATTAGTCACAGAATGAGTGGATTATCTCTACTCTCAGAATCAAGTGTGAACCAACCCACTTGGCGCGTGGGCGTCATGTTCCAAAGGAGCTCTGTGAGTACAGAGGTCTCGGGCTGACTCCCATTGGTCTCCCTTTACAGAGGAAGGGCGATGATGGAATGAACGGGGTTCTCTGAAGCCCCTAAACCAGGGCTTTCCCATGAGTCCATGGGGCCTCATTCTGGAGTGAAACATCTGCCATCCCCACCCATCTCCTGGACATCCCAGACACAGCACAGTCACAGAGAGAGAGGAGGCGAGACTCACATCAGCTTCTGCAGTGCACACTTGGAGCTGTTCAAGGCATCACAGAGCCACCTCATGCTTTTCTCCGTCACCTTGTTTCCTGCCAGGCTGAGACATCTTAGGCTGGTGGTTGAGAGCAGAAGGTTGGAGAGCATCAGGTAACAATCTGGGGTCAGGGCGCAGGAATCCAGTCTGCAGAGACAGACAACCTCAGACATTGTTTTCTCATGCCTCCTGGGTAACCCAGGGTAACACTCTCGACTCCGCTCCTTAGGAACCAGAGGTGTGTGCACACCAGTAGATTTCCCTTTCCTTTTCCTTATAGCAGCCGGCCCACGCTCTGAACCGTGCACCCCCCCCAATAAATTAGGCTATTTGCTAATGAAAAAATGATAGGCTTGTGAGAACACTCGGGGGTCAAGGAGCTTGCCACCAAGACTGAGACCCGAGGTTGATCCCAGGATCCTCACAGTGGAAGGAGAGAACCCATTTCCACAAGTTCGCAGACACACGGGCAGACGACACACGGGCAGACGACACACGGGCAGACGACACACGGGCAGACGACACACGGGCAGACGACACACGGGCAGACGACACACGGGCAGACGACACACGGGCAGACGACACACGGGCAGACGACACACGGGCAGACGACACACGGGCAGACGACACACGGGCAGACGACACACGGGCAGACGACACGCATGAGCACGTCCAGGCACATGCGTGGACACACACGCAGAAGGATGGCCTTTGCCAGCTCTTATTTAGCAAGCTCGCTGTCTGGCATAACCAAAGAAACTGCCCGAGGTTGCACGTGACCCCTTTTCTTCTCGAGACAAGGCCTCACATAGCTCAGGTTGGCCTCAAAAAAAATCACTAAGTAGCCAAGGATGATCCCCAGCTTCTGCTTCTCTGCCTCTACCCTCTTGAGTGAGGGGCTTTCAGGTTCAAGCACCATGCTTGGTTTTGTGCGGTGATGGAGACTCAAAGCCACACTTCTGCATTCTAGACAAGCAACTTCACCAACCAAGCTACATTGGCCGATGGCCACCGCCCCCACCCTCCCAACAACACGTTTTCTGAAGACAGGAGCTTGTGAGTCAAACCAGGCTGGCCTCCGAAACTCACCATCCCGCTGACTCTGCCTTCCTGGGCTGGATTCCAGCTACATACTGCCCTCCCTGGCATGCAATATTGTTTTCATTTTTTTTTTTTTACATTTATTTACTCAGTGTGCATGTGGAGTTCGGGGGACAACTTCTGGGAGTCATTTCTCTCTCTCCTGGGTTCTGGGGACCAAATTCAGGTCACCAGGCTTAGTGGCAAACTACTTTATCCCCTGGGCCATCTCACTGGTCCCGTTTTTTCAATCTTTACAAACACTGAAGTGTTTCACTGTGGTGCAGCAATTATACCTTAAAACTATGATCTAAAATGCTCACTTTGCTGGCACACAGCCCACTCTTGTTCTCAACTCTGCTGGCTCTCCCACCCTCAATGACAGTGTTGGCAGATCAGTATGGCCACCCCTCCTCAGGACTTCTCTCTAATCCTCTGAAAATTTTGTTTTGCAACTTTCTGGAAATTATTCCAGATTCTCACACTGTGACAATCATTGCTGCAGCTCACCTCAAAGTTTCCAGGGAGCATTTTGGGTGTTGCAGGGCCTGACAGGCTAACTTGATGTCATTCTCCTCCATGAGAGTGTTCCCCAGATGGAGGTATTTTAAGTTCCGATTGCTAACGAGGGTCATCCAGAGATGCCGGAGACCAGAAACTACCTCTGCATTCTTAAACCTGCAAAAAAGAGAGATAAGGACCACAGTCACATTCTGACTCTCTTTTATGTTGTGGGAGCTTTGTACACTGTGTGAAGATCCATTTCTGCCACTAGCTAGTCCGGGGGTATGGGTGGGACTTCCAGGCAGAGAAAAAGTAGGAAATGAATCTAGGTGCACACCAGACATCAACAAAACGTGGGAGTCAGACATACAAGATGAAACAGGTAAAAAGCCAAGCAGCAAAAAAAATGTTCATTAATATATATGGGTTAATTTAAGTTATGAGAGCTATTTGGACAAGTCTAAGCTAAGGTCAAGCTTTCCTAAGGAAGTCTCTGTGCTTTTATTTGGGAGCTGTCTGGCAGGACAGGAAAGGATTCATTGAGCTTTTTTACCCTGCTAGACCAGCTCTCGAAGCTGCTACCTATTTACACAGTGTTTGTTTGAGACAATCTCACAGCTTTGTGTCGGCCTTTAACGCCCGTCTTCTTCCTTTCACCTCTCAAGTGCTGGGATTACAGCCCTGTGCAGCTCTCCTGACAGCTATTTTTTTTTTCTTTTTAGAGACAGAGTCTAATTCATCCCAAGCCGAATTTCCTCAGCGATGTGGTGTGAATGTTATTTTTGGGGTCTCTATTGCTGTGTTAAGATACCATGACAAGAAGCAATTTTGGGAGGAAAGGGCTTATTTCATCTTATAGTTTACAGATCATCTAGGGAAGTTAGGGCAGGAACTCTGGGTGTTTGTGAGGCATCAAGAACCGGGCCTGCCTCAAGTCCATGCCGTGTGGCTTTGCCCTGGGTTGGGACGCCAAGTTAAGGAGTGAGCTTTCGGTCTGAAGTAAAGTTGACATTTATTCTCCTACCCCAGATATAAGTCATCTGTAGCAGGCTCTGGTTTTTATTACTGTTAGAGGATGGAGCTGCCCCCTGGAAGATAGCATTTATTACAGAAGGCCAGAGCCCACCGCCCAAGGACAGGCCACGCCCCCACAGCTCTCACTGGTTCAGAGGTTCAGCAGCCCTCAACTGAAGGTACCTGGGCCCTCCAGGCTTCTTGTTACACGTGCTATGCCGAAATCATGCCATGGGAAACTTCTCACCGCTCCTACAAGTTGTACAAAGTCAGACCTTTCCTTTGGTCTGGGGGTTTGGTGGAGACTTCTCAGGGGGATTTGCGGAGTGAACTGACAGCTTCTCACTCAACACAACAACCCTCCCATGATGGCTTGAGCATGCTCTCTTTCACTTTTTTTCTGAGACAGGGTTTCTCCGTGTAGCCCTGGCTGTCCTGGAACTTGCTCTATAGACCAGGCTGGCCTCACACTCAGAGGTTCACCTGTCTCTGCCTCCCGAGTGCTGGGAGTAATATCCACACTCTTTAAAAAGATTTTTTAATGTGTAGGCGTGTGTTCCCACAAGGAACCCGGGCAGGTGGCAAGAGGGGCTTGGATCCCCCGGAGCTGGGGGTAGAGAGGGTGTTGAGCCGCTGTGTAGGCGTTGGGAACAGAGCCGAGTCTTCTGCAAGAGCCAGTGCTCTTAACCTCGGAATCTCTCCGCCCCCTCCCCATCCCATTGGCTGCTCTGCCTCATTCTGAAAGGGAAACCCCTCCCGTTTTAAGGCTCCATCGTGTTTAGCTGTCTCTATACACTGTCATTTCTATAAATTCTGCTTTCACACCTCGAGGCCCTTTTCCCTCCGCCAGCAACCTGCTTCCTCCGAAGGGGTTTACACGGTCGAGTTTCTTGCCCCGACTATTACTTCTGATAGATTTAACAATTAGCTGTTCACAGATTTGTACGATATCCACTAGCTCAAAGGCATGAGAGAGTGATTAGAGAGAGCTATGTATTCACGTCCCTCAACCTACTGCCTCAAATATTCTATTACCGGCCCCCGAAGCCCTCTCATAGTCTTCCTTTACTAACCGACTCCTATGCATCCTTCAAAACCCACAGTAATTAAGCCTCCCTCAAACCTATGCACTTTTTTTTATTTTTTGGTTTTTTGAGACAGGGTTTCTCTGTGTCTTTGGAGGCTGTCCTGGAACTCGCTCTTGTAGACCAGGCTGGTCTCGAACTCAGATCCACCTGCCTCTGCCTCCCCAGTGCTGGGATTAAAGGCGTGCGCCACCAACGCCCGGCTTCCTACGCACCTCTTTAAGAGGTCTTTTTAGTCAGCTCCCATCCTGTGTTTCTGGGAACTTGGTTCATGACTATTTTATAGCATTAATCCTCTCAGGACACACCTCCCCCTCAGGGTCGAGAGGGGGCCCCTATCTTGGCGAGATGGCCATGGGAAGGATTGCGCGTACCAGACCGGGTGGCACTTACGTCAGGCTCTGTACTTTGCAGGCTTGATTCTTCAGTTTCAGGCACATTATCTTCATGGCCCATTCGCTCAGGATGCTGCTGCCCAAGTCCAGCTGCTTCAGTTTCGGGTGGGTGCCCAGGATAGAGCAGAAGTCCTCCCAACACTCCATGATGAGGGGTTTACCCTGTGTCCTGTGTCAGCCAGAGACAAGAAGAGGGGAGTGACTGCCACAGCAAGGGGACCAGACTCTAAGAGGGGGCCAGGCCGCTGAGAAGGTAAAACCAGCTCCGTGGGTGCTGCCTGGTGCTCTACAGGACCAGCCCTACGTCCAGCCCCCGCCCCCAGAATACTGCAACATCCCCTGCGGGTATGCCAGCATCATCAGGAGCCTTCAGCCCAGGCAGTCACATGATGACTTAAATTCTAGCACCCTTAGTGGTGAGATGGTGCAGCTGTATTGTTAATGCCGTTAGAAAAGATAGATTTTTATTTTTAGTGTGTGTGTGTGTGTGTGTGTGTGTGTGTGTGTGTCTTTGTGCATTCTTGCATGGACATGTGTGCATGTGCCCATGGAGACCAGGAAAGGGTATCAAAAGATCTCCCTGGAGCTGGAGTTAGAGGCAATTCTGAGCCACCCAATGTGATAAATACTAGGAACCAAATTCGGGTCCTCTGGAAGAGCAGGCAAGTGCTCTTAACTGCTGAGCCAGCTCTCCAGCCTGGATTCTTTTTTTAACCCTGGGGAGAATACGATCATTCAATCTCCACCTTGGATTAGAGATCTCCACTCCCAGGTAGCTATGGCAGTCAAGTAAACAGCAATACAGAACAGCCAGGTATATGGCAGGGGAACTATTGATAATCCTTAGCAGCAAGAGGAGGGTTACAGGACCGCTGGCCTGGGGCTCTAGCTCTTACTTCGTCCCCTCCCCTCAACTGCAAGTGATCTTGGGGGCTGCCAGCATCTATACAGAAGTAAACGGTTAACTGAAAACACGACTACACTACGCAGCTTTCCGTGAAGCCGTTATTTACGTGAGGGGAGACTCTGACGCCATTGTTTTAGGGTCACCCATGTTTCTGTAAGCAACCCCAATAAACTCGCTGTTTAACCCAACTGACTGATAAAATGATGGCTCTAGGCTTTTGTTGGGTTCCTACTTGGGGTGAGGAGAGGTTGGTTTGCAACCTCTCCAGGAAGACTTCCCACAGCAAGCTGCTATGGAAAGCCACGCGCAGGGCCCTCCAGAATTAGAACTCAAGTACACAACTCAGCAGCCCTGTATTTCTGTACGGTTAGCACATGGCCTGCCCCTTGAAGACACCCTTAGGAAGTCCAGATCTCACAGGTCCAAAGAGAGCAGGCGTGTCTCCCTGCACACATCTCTGAGATGTGTGCTCTGACGTGCCGGCTCTTGGCCGATGGCCCCTGGCTTGTCCATGCTTTGTATCTCGTGCCTGTGCCAAGAGCAATAAGCTGTATGAAGTAAATGTATGTCGAGAGGGTCAGCAACCGATGTGGTGCCAGGGGCTATATCCTTCCCACTCACGCTTCTCTCTGTAGGTGGCTTGTCTTTGTGGGTAACAGGACGGCAGGGTCACTGAAACAGACAGTGAATGGCTGCCCATGTGTGTGCAGACTCAAAAACAGGTCAAATCCATGCTACTGAGATGGCTGAGTGGGTTAAAGGCACATGCCACCCATGCTTGCTGACCCGAGTTCAAACCCTGAGACCCATGTAGAGGAAGGAGCAGCTCCATTACTGCTGGTTGTCGTCCTCTTAAGCTCCACACATGGGTTGTGGCATGTGTGTGCACATGCACAAACACAGGCACACACACACACACACACTCAGGCAGGCAGGCAGGCAGGCACACACACACACACACACACACACTCAGGCAGGCAGGCAGGCACACACACACACACAGGCAGGCAGGCAGAGACACACACACAGACCAAGAAACTGCCAATCGCCCAGGAATCTCACACTGGGAGGAAGGAAAGGCTGAATGAAGCCTGGCACCAGCCAGAATGGAAGAGATTCCACACAGAGCAGCCCACCTTGCTGGAGAGCCTGGAGGCCAGACTGAGTCAGTGGTGGGCAGGCTTCACACCTTGGTTAGAGCTATTTAGATGTAATGTCTCTAGACCTCTATACCCTCTGTTTCACCTCTCTTTGGGATCCAGAAGAGGGGCTATGGCAAGGGGATCAATAGAGACCTACTGACCCTTTGATCTTTGTCCCTTATTCCAATGTGGCCACACTGACCAGATTTCCCTTTTATGCATTGTAGTCTACATTTGGCTGTTCTAGTTGTCTTACTGGTGGAACCTAGCTTGACGCTTCTCCCTCCTGAGCGCTGGCCTTGTGGGTAAGAACCCCTCCCAGTCTATGCAGTGCTGGGGATTGAACCACAGGCTTCATTCATTGCTAGGCAAGCAGTCTCCAGAGATCTACCTACCAACCTATGCGATACGCCCGGCGTGCGACTCAGTGTTTTCAAAGGGATTGCCCAGGGGCTCCTGATGAACCAGACTTGGGTCAGGTCCTGTTAGTAAGTGAATCACTCTTTAGGAGCAATCTGGTACCCTGAATATTTCTCAACACTATATCCAAGCCCAACAACATACAACATTTACTAATTGGTTTGAGATGAAGATCAGGCCATACTCACTGCTGGGGAACAACGGGGCACAGCTCAGTATTCATTTCCACTGAGAAGATGTCGCTGACATCCACCCGGAGCGCCTCCAAGTTCTTACAGTGCTGGAGGCAATAGGAGGATACTACTAAGTCCGTCCTCTGGTTAACCTGAATCTCTACTTCTCGGAAGCTTTTCAGAGCCGAGCAAACAAAGTCTTTATCCTGAGACTCAAAGACATGGCGGAAAGCATCCAGGACATCCATCGGGCTGGTGTCATTGGCCTGCTGACCTAGCATGAAGACCCAGTGTTGGAGCACCTGGTTTACAATGGGGGACAGGGGATACCCCAGCAGAACCTCCAGGGTCCTCATCGTGTCCTTGTTCACGAGGCCAAACAAGAAACGTTTCATCCCGCCGAGGTGAGCGTTAAAGTGGGTTCCCTTCAGCTCCGAGAGGCTCCTGAGGTTTTTTATTACGAAACAGGACTGATTCCATGTCCCCAGCCCTTCCAAAACGTAATGCAAGGCAGCAAAGAAATCCTGCAGGCTGAGGTGAAAGAAAGCGTAGCACCGCTTGGCGCTGTGGCTAGCCTGGAAGACGTCCATGCCAAAGAGGGCCGAGATCTCCGACTCCTTCAGGCCGTAGGTCTTCAGGTCGTTATCATAGAACACGGACCTCTTGCTCCACACTCCCTCGGCGGCCATCCTGCACAGACCCATCAGGGTGCCTCGCTCTTCCGGACTGAGGCAGCCCCGGAAAGGCTCTCTCGGGGTGAGCTGGTGGAACACCAAGGTGGAGTACAGACTGGTCAGAGTCTGACAGACTGGGGTGCAACTCCCTCCCAGCTTCTCCTGGATCTTCAAGGCCTTACAGACCAGCGAGCAAATGGAGGGGACCCGACACTGCTCAGCGAGCCATTGGTTATCCAGCATGGACCGGATGACTTGCTTTCTTCGATGGTCGTCAGAGACGTTCTCGAGGACGAGCTGAGTCCTCTTTGTCGCAGACAGTCCTTCCACCAGTATGTAGAGGGGGGACACCACCATGGACTTGAGCTTTTGTAAGCCTGTGTCTCTGGTGGTGACCAGGAGAAAGGACTGGGGTAGGAGTGTCTTCTTCAGGAGGCTGTACAGCAGGGTGTGTATGGGCTGCTCATCCTTCCAGTCTTCACAGAGCCTCGTGTCCTCCTGTGGGAGGGCAGAGTCCAGATCGTCAAAATCATCCACGACAAACAAGAGCCTTTCAGGTTGGGACATGATCTCGGTCATTGGCGCCTGGGAGTCCGCCCACTCCCTGGAAATCAACTGTGCCAAACTGCTTTTCTCTGCCCATTGCATTTCTCTAGGGGAGAAGAAGAAGGCATACGAGATGTCCTGGTAGAGCTTATCCTGTGCCCAGCCCAGGATGACACTTCTGGCCAAAGCCGACTTCCCAATGCCTGGCTTTCCGTGTAAGACAACAGTGTGGGGCCGGAAGGTGTTCTGGTCTGGCTTAAACGCCTCAGACAACACTCGCATCTCTGGGTGGTCATAGCAGATTTCCAGGCTTGTGCTGAGTTTAGTGATCATGTGGGCCTTATAGGTTTGCAGGTCACCTAGATGATATGAAGTCAGGTAAGAGAGCCAAAGGAACACAAAATTTCAACAAAATCTTATTTTTCATTGAAACCGACACGCGTATCTGCAAGATGAGCCTAACAATGGCTTAAAACATCTCAAAAGAGAGGGAAGGAATCTAAATGAACTTTCAGTAAAGTGATGAAAGTTTAGGGGGATGAATATACTCCTTGTCTTTAATTGTTTGTTACTATATGTGTAATGAATCAAATACGTCTCTCCCTCTTTTGCCACAAGTCAGATGGCTATGTACGTATCCTTGCTAATTCAGTACCTGTTTTGAGACAAGATGCCCATATTTGCTATGTAGCCTCCAGTGACTTTGAACTTCTGGTCCTCCTGTCTATACAGGTGTGTACCAATGTGCCCCCAGTTTCATCTGGTGCTGGGGTCTGAACCCTGTGACTTCATGCATGCTACTCGACACTTAGTTACATTCCTCGTCTGGCTTATTCTGCGAGATGCATTTGTCATGAGATGCAAGTAGGGCTGGACCGTCTTTGGCCAGTGAGTTGTGGAGATTTGCCTTTCTCCCCACCCCATCATGAGACTACTGTGATTCCAAGTACAATGCCATTATATACGACTTCTTCCCGAGACAGGGTTTCTCTACAGAGAAATTGGCTCTGTAGACCAGCTGGCCTCAAACTCACAAAGATCCGACTGACTCTGCCTCCCAAGTGCTGGGATAGGCGTGCAGCACCACCACCTATCAGAGATGTATTTATCTTTATGACTATTTGGCCTGTGTGTTATCCCTGTGTACTTTGTGCATGCTATGCCTGCTTAGGCCAGAGGAGAGCAGATCCCGTGGACCTGGAGCTACAGATGGTTGTGAGCTGACATGGGGGTGCTGAAAACTGAATCTGGGTCCTCTGGAAGTCTGCCCAGGGAACTGAAAGGCTGGAGCCCTCTCTTGTACCTAACCATATTTTTTTGAGAGTCTCTCACTAAATCAGAATCTCAAGCAGTATGGCTAGACTGGCTGAAAGCACCGTGGACCCTCCTGTGTCTGCCCTTCCAGTGCTGGATGTCAGGAACATACACCTTCGCCTGGCCTTTTAAATCTGGTCTTGGGAACTGATCTCCGGTGCTCATGCAGCAAACATTTATTGGCTGAATAATGTCAAGTCTCACCCTTATTAATAGAGGTAGCTGTATATCCAAACACCGATCCGTGTAATCTAATGTAATCCAATCAAGAACCCAGCTGACCTCCAAGAAATTAACAAAATGATTGTTAAACTCATGGTTGAATCAATGGGATCAAAAATGGTCCCCAAGTTTGCAGACTAATGTAGAATGCCATATACCCTGAAGGAAACACTGAAGTCAGTGGGCAGAGTAGTATAAGGACAGGCATATAGGTTAGTTACCTATAACTGAGGAACCCAAATGACCCTCCCATTCTTCTATTTAGACAATTTAGTAGAATTCTGTGTGCACAGGTTTGTGGTATGTGGTGGTTAAGTGCAGGGTATAGTGTGCGAGTCCATGTGTGGGTGAAACAGGTCAACCTTTGCTTTCTTTCCTCCTGAAACACTATGCTTTTACAATGAGGTTTTTAACTGGTAGTTACATGTCTGCATGGGTACATGTGAGCACTTGTGCCTGCAGAAAACAGAGGTGTTGGACCTCTTGGAGCTGGAGTTACCAGTGGTTATTTGTCACCTGATGTCGTGCTGGGAACCAAACTCCAATCCTGTATGCACACACATAAGAATTCAGAGGTCTAGCTGAGATGTGGTGGCGCACGCCTTTAATCTCAGCACTCTGGAGGCAGAGGCAGGTTGATCTCTGGAGTTTGAGGCTAGCCTGGTCTACAGAGCGAATTCCAGGATAGCCAGGACTACACACAGAAACCTTGTTTAAAAAAGCAAAAAGAGTTCAGGGGTCCAATTCTTTAGGGAACACATAAGCCATGTGGCTTTAAGTGTATCCATGTTTACTCCCCAACCCTGCATGCAAACCTGGGGCCGGTCCCTCATCTGGCCCTTGGTCACTCGGGATTGGCTCTTTGTCTTCTTCCTGGTGAGTCCTTGAGTCTTCTGCAACAGAGAGGAAGAGAGAACGCTATAAATAAGTCACAGTCTAAGTGCTCCAGAGCTGGGGATGAGAAAGTTCCATGTCCAAATTACCCAGGGGAGTTAAAGCAAGTCCTGGCTCAGTTTACCTCCTAGGCCATCATGAGCACCAAGTGACTTCATTCAAGTGGCCAACAGGAGGGTTGCTGGGAGGCATCACATATTTTGAGAGGATCTTACTATAGAATTCTGGCTGGCCTAGAACTTGCTATGTCCACCAAGCTGGCCTTGAACTCCGATCTCCTGGCCTCTGCCTCCCAATTCAAGCATTGGGATTGAAGGTGTACCTAACTACCATTGACTGGCTCATTGAATGATCCTTGCTACTCAAAGATGACACCTGCTCCTTGCCTCAAAAACAAAAATAAATTAATGATTCACGTAAGTTTGTGGATATGAAGGAGAAGTTTTGGTTAACTGTAATGCAACTGCTTAGCTAACCTGGAAACAATTCAGATGCCCCACAACTGAATAGATAAAGAAAATGTGGTACATTTACACAATGGAGTACTACTCAGCTTCAAAAACAAGAACGTGTGGCTGGATTGATGGATCAGAAGTTAAGAGCACTGCTGCTCTTCCAGAGGACACAGGTTCCATTCCTAGCAACCATGTAACAGCTCACAACTGTCTGCAAACTCCAACATGTAACACCCTCACAGAGACATGCATGTATGCAAAACACCAATGCACATAAAATAAAAAGCAACAAAGTGCCTTTTAAAATAAGATTATGACATCATTAAAATAGGCCAAGACATTTTTTGTAAGTGCTTGAGATGATTGAAGCCAGCGCCTCATGAACACACTATTATTAGAGACTGAGCCAGAACCTCATGCATGCTAAGTAATACAACCACTGGGGATTGGAGCCAAGCCTCATGTGTGCTGTGCACATTCAAGCACTAGAGATTGAAACCAGGACCTCATACTCTCCACACACCACCTCCAGAAGCCAAGGCATCATGCATGTCACGCACACACCACCACAGACTGAAGCCAGGGTCTCTTACATGCTAAGTACACACCAATACAAGAGACTGAAGTCAAAGCCTCATGCATGCTTTGTATGCATGACCCCTAGGGACCATCAATGTCTTGGAAGCACAGGCAGCAGAAGGAACAGGGAAAACCTGAGCAAACAGCCAGGCAATGAGCAGGTGTCAGTTTTGAGTAATGGAGTCATTGTGAGAGTCTTATAGCTGGCCTGGAACTCACAGAGATCCACCTGCCTCTGCCTCCCTAGTGCTGGGATTAAAGTTGTACACCACCACCTCTTGCCCACCCCACCCCTTTTAAAAAATGATTTAGTATGTCAACACTGTTCTGTGTGCATTTATGTCTGCACGCAGAAGAGGGCACCAGATCTCATTAGAGATGTCTGTAAGTTACCATGTGGTCGCTGGGAATTGAACTCAGGACCCCTGGGTGAGCAGTCAGTGCTGTTAACCTCTGAGCCATCTCTCCAGCGCTCACCCACAGGCTAAGCAACCTTGAGTAAACATGTTGGGTGGCCAACCATCAAAGCAGAAGGAGGGCTAGGTGTATGAAAATATCATACAGAAACCCAGTATGTATAATACTTGATATTAAACCCACTGATGTAAAAACAAAAATCCACTTTGAATGCTAATTTAAAACCTAGTACTTCTAATTTTGCTCAGTGTAGAATAGCATTCTAAGCCGTGTTTAGAACAAGTCCAATAAGCTTGTGCTTGCCCCCCATTTTGGAGGAATTATGGTTTATTTTGAACTTTCCATAGATGACCACCAACATAAATTGCCTTGAGCCTCATGGTTGTCCATGGTGCTCACCCCCAGGACTCACAAGAAGGGTTCAGGGGGACAGGCCTGACACACCGGGACCCTGCCTCCTATCTGAATGCCACAGGCTGCTCTCACCCAGCCTCCTTAGAGTTGGCACAAATAAACATTGCCTTTACCTTGTTCACACGCCTCTGCTGATGCATCCCGTTCCTCGGCTTGAAAGGCTTCTGTAAAAGAGAGATACATGCTTGTTGTTCAAATCAGATTCCATCTGTGTCAAATCAGATACCACCTGGGCTTAGGACACAGAGGGAGAGGGGACAGAAAGGAAGAGCTGGAGGATGCTGAGGAGAGCGGAGAGATGCAGTGCTCTGCACACGTGTGAAACCCCTGCCCCACACACGAAGTCAGGCAGCCGTGTCCACCTGCCCAAGACAGAGACAGCAAAAGTCCCATCACGCATCAGCCAGGGGCTCTGGAGGCTCTGTCTATAGCTGAGGAAATATCAGCATTTGGAGTCACAGTTGTTCAGGATTGTGTCCTCTGGTTGGTTGTCTATCCTCTCCCTCCCTCCCTCCCTCTCTCTCTCTCTCTCTGTGTGTGTGTGTGTGTGTGTGTGTGTGTGTGTATACACATGTTTGGGCAGGTCCATGTACACATTCAAGTACATGTATGAGGACCTGCCATTTACTTTTGGTGTCTTTCTCAATCAATCTCATGCTTTATTTTTTAAATATCTGTCTATCTAATCTATTTGCTGGTTTTTCCAGACTGATTCTCTCTATAACCATGGCTGTCTTGGAACTCACTCTACAGATCAGACTGACCTCAAACTCAAAGATCCAACTGCCTTTGTCTGGCTAGTGCTGGGATTAAAGGTGTGTGCCACCACCCAACTGGCAAAGATGTATTTTTTAATATATTTTATGACGATTTGGCCTGTGTGTTATCCCTGAGTACTTTGTGCATGCTATGTCTGCAGAGGTCAGAGGAGAGCAGATCCTGTGGACCTGGAGTTATAGATGGTTGTGAGCTGACATGGGGGTGCTGAAAACTGAATCTGGGTCCTCTGGAGGTCTGCCCAGTGCTGACATGCTGAGCCCTCCGCTCTGCTACCTGATCAGATTTGAGAGTCTCTCACTAAGTCTGAATCTCATCAGTATATCAGTATAGCTAGACTGGCTGGCCAGCAAGCACCACGGACCTTCTGTGTCTGCCTTATCAGTGCTGGGATGACAGGAACATGTATGCCTTCAACCGACTTTTTAATACACCTTCTGGGAACTGAATCCAGGTCCTCACGTAGCAAAACATTTTAGTGACTGAGCAATTTACCTCAAGACTCAACCTGATTAGCCTAACTAGCTATATATCCAACACAGATCCATGCAATTTAATGCAATCCATATCAAGAGCTCAGAAGACCTCCAAGAAATTGTCAAAATGAATGTAAAGATCATGGTTGAATCAATGGGATCAAGAATGGTCCCCAAGTTTTGCAGACTAATGTAGAATGTCATATACCCTGAAAGAAACAACACTGAAGTCAGTGGGTGGAGTGGTACAGGACAGCCACATAGGTTAGTTACTTAGAACTGAGGAACCAATAATTACTCACCCACACCTCTAGACAAATTAGTAATATTGTGTGCACAGGTTTGTGGTATATGGTTAAGTGCAGGTCTTATGTGTACATGTCCACATGTGTTCTTTAATCTCAGCAACAGGGAGGTAGAGGCAGGTGGATTGCTGTGCGTTCAAGGCTAGCCTGGTCTACAGAGTGCATTCCAGGACAGCCACGACTATACAGAGAAACCTTGTCTTGAAAAAAAAAAAAAAGGAGTTCATAAGTCTAATTCTTTAGTAACACTATAAACCATGGGGCTTTAAATGTATCCTTGTTTACACCCTGCCCTGCATGCAAACCTGGGGCCTTTCCCTCATCTGGCCATTGTTCAATCCACATTATTTCTTCGTGTTCTACCAGGTTGATCCTCACTGAGTGTTCTGCAACAGAGAGAAAGAGAATGCTATTAATAAGTCAGTCTAATTGCCCCAGGTGGGAATGAGAACCGTCAATGTCCAAAATAGCCAGAAGAATTAAACCATGTCTTGGCTGCGTTACTCTTGCAGGACTGTCCTAGGCCATCCCGAGAACCAAGTGACTTCATTCAAGTAGCCAACAGGAGGGTTGCTGGGAGGCACCACAGACTATTTTCAGTTAGGGACTTACTATATATTGCTATCTGGCCTGGAACTTGCTATGTACACCAAGCTGGCCTTGAACTCAGGTCTCCTGGCCTCTGCCTCCCAATCCAAGCATTGGGATTGAAGGTGTACCTGACTACCATTGACTGGCTCATCACTCGACTCTTGAATGATCCTTGTTACTCAAAGATGACACCTGCTCCTTGCCTCAAAAACAATAAAACTGAATTAATGATTCACTTAAGTTTGTGGATATGAAGGAGAAGTTTTGGGTCGCTGTAATGCAACTGCTTAGCTAACCTGGAAACAACTCAGATGCTCCACAACTGAATAGATAAAGAAAATGTGGTACATTTACACAATGGAGTACTACTCAGCTTCAAAAACAAGTACTTGTGACTGGATTGATGGCTCAGAGGTTAAGAGCACTGACTGCTCTTCCAGAGGTCCCGAGTTCAATTCCTAGCAACCATATAGCAGCTCACAACTGTCTGCAAACTCCAACATGTAACACCCTCACAGAGACATGCATGTATGCAAAACACCAATGCACATAATATATTTAAAAAAACCAACAATTTAGTATCTGAAATACATGACACGAGAGATTTAAGTGCAACAGAGTACCTTTTAAAATAAGATTGTGACATCACTTGCTTGCCATGACCTTGCCCTAGTCACTAGACGTCAGATGCCTGCCTTGTGGCAAGGAACCAATCAGAAGTTAGCTGGCGGCGCAATGCTTTAAGGCGCTGAGTGTGCTTTATGGACAAGTGCACAGCAATGACTCGCAAAGCATTAGCAACCACCTTGGGAGGGCCTATGGGCCATAACAATCAGTTGACCAATCAACACAGGGCAAGCCCTCCAAGCCTGGAGGCACACCAATCCTGAGCCTGTGCGTTCCCTTAGACACTCCCTTTATGCTGCCCTAAAAGATCTCTATGCAGCCGGTTCAAGCTGTCTTTGCTAGCCATCCACCATGGCGGGTGGGTGAAAGACCCGAGCTAACATTGGGTTAGCTCCTTAAACAATAAAGCCTCATGCAGTTTGCATAAAAAAAAAGGATTGTGACATCAAAAAGGCCGAGAAATTTTTTAAGTGCTAGAGATGATGGATCCAGGACCTCTACACACAGTGCCACCAGAAGCTAAGGCATCATGCATGTCACGCACATGCTACCACAGACTGAAGCCAGGGTCTCTTACATGCTAAGTGCACACCAATACAAGAGACTGAAGTCAAAGCCTCATGCATGCTTTGTATGCATGACCCCGAGGGACCATCAATGTCTTGGAAGCACAGGCAGCAGAAGGAACAGGGAAAACCTGAGCAAACAGCCAGGCAATGAGCAGGTGTCAGTTTTGAGTAATGTCTTATAGCTGGCCTGGAACTCACAGAGATCCACCTGCCTCTGCCTCCCTAGTGCTGGGATTAAAGTTGTACACCACCACCTCTTGCCCACCCCACCCCTTTTAAAAAATGATTTAGTATGTCAACACTATTCTGTGTGCATTTATGTCTACACGCAGAAGAGGGCACCAGATCTCATTAGAGATGTCTGTAAGCTATCATGTGGTCGCTGGGAATTGAACTCAGGACCCCTGGGTGAGCAGTCAGTGCTGTTAACCTCTGAGCCATCTCTCCATCGCTCACCCACACGCTAAGCAACCTTGAGTAAACATGTTGAGTGGCCAACCGTCAAAGCAGAAGGAGGGCTAGGTGTATGAAAATATCATAGAGAAACCCAGTATGTATAATACTTGATATTAAACCCACTGATGTAAAAAAATCCACTTTGAATGCTAATTTAAAACCTAATACTTTTTTTGAAATTTATTTTATATGCGTTGGTGTTTTGCCATGGGTTGTGGGTTCCCTAGAACGGGAATTACAGATAGCTGTGAGCTGCCATGTGGGTGCTGGGAATTGAACTCAAGACCTCTGGAAGAACAGTCAGTGCTCTTAACCACTGAGCCATCTCTCCAGCCCCAAACCTAGTACTTCTAATTTTGCTCAGTGTAGAATAGCATTCTAAGCCGTGTTTAGAACAAGTCCAATAAGCTTGTGCTTGCCCCCCATTTTGGAGGAATTATGGTTTATTTTGAACTTTCCATAGATGACCACCAACATAAATTGCCTTGAGCCTCATGGTTGTCCATAGTGCTCACCCCCAGGACTCACAAGAAGGGTTCAGGGGGACAGGCCTGTCACACCGGGACCCTGCCTCCTATCTGAATGCCACAGGCTGCTCTCACCCAGCCTCCTTAGAGTTGGCACAAATAAACATTGCCTTTACCTTTTTTACACCCCTTTGCTGCTGCATCCCGTTCCTCGGCTCGAAAGGC
Organism: Cricetulus griseus; assembly: GCF_003668045.3. Lineage (NCBI taxonomy): Eukaryota > Metazoa > Chordata > Mammalia > Rodentia > Cricetidae > Cricetulus > Cricetulus griseus. The sequence continues at coordinate 24,130,297 of NC_048602.1, read as the reverse complement.
TTCTGTAAAAGAGAGATACATGCTTGTTGTTCAAATCAGATTCCATCTGTGTCAAATCAGATACCACCCAGGCTTAGGACACAGAGGATGAGGGGACAGAAAGAAGGGAAGAGCTGGAGGATGCTGAGGAGAGCAGAGAGATGCAGTGCTCTGCACACGTGTGAAACCCCTGCCCCACACATGAAGTCAGGCAGCCGTGTCCACCTGCCCAAGACAGAGACAGCAAAAGTCCCATCACACATCAGCCAGGGGCTCTGGAGGCTCTGTCTATAGCTGAGGAAATATCAGCATTTGGAGTCACAGTTGTTCAGGATTGTGTCCTCTGGTTGGTTGTCTTCCCTCTCCCTCTCCCTCTCCCTCTCTCTGTGTGTGTGTGTGTGTGTGTGTGTGTACATGTGTGGGCAGGTCCATGTACACATTCAAGTACATGTATGAGGACCCGCCATTTACTTTTGGTGTCTTTCTCAATCTCATGCTTTGTTTTTTTAAAGATCTATCTGTCTGTCTAATTTATTTGCTGGTTTTTCCAGACAGGGATTCTCTCTATAACCATGGCTGTCTTGGAACTCACTCTACAGATCAGACTGACCTCAAACTCAAAGATCCAACTGCCTTTGCCTGGCTAGTGCTGGGATTAAAGGCGTGTGCCACCACCCACCTGGCAAAGATGTATTTTTTTTTTTTTTTACATTTTATGACGATTTGGCCTGTGTGTTATCCCTGAGTACTTTGTGCATGCTATGTCTGCCGAGGCCAGAGGAGAGCAGATCCTGTGGACCTGGAGCTACAGATGGTTGTGAGCTGACATGGGGGTGCTGAAAACTGAATCTGGGTCCTCTGGAGGTCTGCCCAGTGCTGACATGCTGAGCCCTCCTTTCTGCTACCTGATCAGATTTTTGAGAGTCTCTCACTAAGTCTGAATCTCAAGCACCACGGACCTTCTGTGTCTGCCTTATCAGTGCTGGGACGACAGGCACGTGTATGCCTTCAACCGACTTTTTAATACACCTTCTGGGAACTGAATCCAGGTCCTCACGTAGCAAAACATTTTAGTGACTGAGCAATTTACCTCAAGACTCAACCTGATTAACCTAACTAGCTATATATCCAACTCAGATCCATGCAATTTAATGCAATCCATATCAAGAGCTCAGAAGACCTCCAAGAAATTGTCAAAATGAATGTAAAGATCATGGTTGAATCAATGGGATCAAGAATGGTCCCCAAGTTTTGCAGACTAATGTAGAATGCCATATACCCTGAAAGAAACAACACTGAAGTCAGTGGGTGGAGTGGTACAGGACAGCCACATAGGTTAGTTACTTAGAACTGAGGAACCAATAATTACTCACCCACACCTCTAGACAAATTAGTAATATTGTGTGCACAGGTTTGTGGTATATGGTTAAGTGCAGGTCTTATGTGTACATGTCCACATGTGTTCTTTAATCTCAGCAACAGGGAGGTAGAGGCAGGTGGATTGCTGTGCGTTCAAGGCTAGCCTGGTCTACAGAGTGCATTCCAGGACAGCCACGACTATACAGAGAAACCTTGTCTTGAAAAAAAAAAGTTCATAGGTCTAATTCTTTAGTAACACTATAAACCACGGGGCTTTAAATGTATCCTTGTTTACACCCTGCCCTGCATGCAAACCTCGGGCCTTTCCCTCATTTGGCCATTGGTCTCCCCAGATTGATTCTTTGTCATCTTCCAGGTTGTTCACTGAGTATTCTGCAACAGAGAGAAAGAGAATGCTGTTAATAAGTCAGTCTAATTGCCCCAGGTGGGAATGAGAACCGTCAATGTCCAAAATAGCCAGAAGAATTAAACCATGTCTTGGCTGCGTTACTCTTGCAGGACTGTCCTAGGCCATCCCGAGCACCAAGTGACTTCATTCAAGTAGCCAACAGGAGGGTTGCTGGGAGGCATCACAGACTATTTTCAGTTAGGGACTTACTATATATTGCTATCTGGCCTGGAACTTGCTATGTTCGCCAAGCTGGCCTTGAACTCGGGTCTCCTGGCCTCTGCCTCCCAATCCAAGCATTGGGATTGAAGGTGTACCTGACTACCATTGACTGGCTCATCACTCGACTCTTGAATGATCCTTGTTACTCAAAGATGACACCTGCTCCTTGCCTCAAAAACAATAAAACTGAATTAATGATTCACTTAAGTTTGTGGATATAAAGGATAAATTTTGGGTCGCTGTAATGCAACTGCTTAGCTAACCTGGAAACAACTCAGATGCTCCACAACTGAATAGATAAAGAAAATGTGGTACATTTACACAATGGAGTACTACTCAGCTTCAAAAACAAGAACGTGTGGCTGGATTGATGGATCAGAAGTTAAGAGCACTGACTGCTCTTCCAGAGGACACAGGTTCAATTCCTACCAACCATATAACAGCTCACAACTGTCTGCAAACTCCAACATGTAACACCCTCACAGAGACATGCATGTATGCAAAACACCAATGCACATAAAATTAAGAGCAACAAAGTGCCTTTCAAAATAAGATTATGACATCATTAAAATAGGCCAAGACATTTTTTGTAAGTGCTTGAGATGATTGAAGCCAGCACCTCATAAACACGCTATCATTAGAGACTGAGCCAGAACCTCATGCATGCTAAGTACATACAACCACTGGGGATTGGAGCCAAGCCTCATGTGTGCTGTGCACATTCAAGCACTAGAGATTGAAGCCAGGACCTCATACTCTCCACACACCACCTCCAGAAGCCAAGGCATCATGCATGTCACGCACACACCACCACAGACTGAAGCCAGGGTCTCTTACATGCTAAGTACACACCAATACAAGAGACTGAAGTCAAAGCCTCATGCATGCTTTGTATGCATGACCCCGAGGGACCATCAATGTCTTGGAAGCTCAGGCAGCAGAAGGAACAGGGAAAACCTGAGCAAACAGCCAGGCAATGAGCAGGTGTCAGTTTTGAGTAATGGAGTCATTGTGAGAGTCTTATAGCTGGCCTGGAACTCACAGAGATCCACCTGCCTCTGCCTCCCTAGTGCTGGGATTAAAGTTGTACACCACCACCTCTTGCCCACCCCACCCCTTTAAAAAAAATGATTTAGTATGTCAACACTGTTCTGTGTGCATTTATGTCTGCACGCAGAAGAGGGCACCAGATCTCATTATAGAAGTCTGTAAGCTACCATGTGGTCGCTGGGAATTGAACTCAGGACCTCTGGGAGAGAAGTCAGTGCTCTTAACCTCCGAGCCGTTTTGAACTTTCCATAGATGACCACCAACATAAATTGCCTTGAGCCTCTTGGTTGTCCATGGTGCTCACCCCTAGGACTCACAAGAAGGGTTCAGGGGGACAGGCCTGTCACACCGGGACCCTGCCTCCTATCTGAATGCCACAGGCTGCTCTCACCCAGCCTCCTTAGAGTTGGCACAAATAAACATTGCCTTTACCTTGTTCACACACCCCCGCTGCTGCATCCCGTTCCTCGGCTCGAAAGGCTTCTGTAAAAGAGAACAAAACCCTGCCACAGGACCATGTTTGTTGTTCAAATCAGATTCCATCTGTGTCAAATCAGGTACCACCCGGGCTTAGGACACAGAGGGAGAGGGGACAGAAAGGAAGAGCTGGAGGATGCTGAGGAGAGCGGAGAGATGCAGTGCTCTGCACACGTGTGAAACCCCTGCCCCACACATGAAGTCAGGCAGCCGTGTCCACCTGCCCAAGGCAGAGACAGCAAAAGTCCCATCACGCATCAGCCAGGGGAGGCTCTGTCTATAGCTGAGGAAATATCAGCATTTGGAGTCACAGTTGTTCAGGATTGTGTCCTCTGGTTGGTTGTCTATCCTCTCTCTCTCTCTCTCTCTCTCTCTTTATCTCTCTTTATCTCTCTCTCTCTCTCTCTCTCTCTCTCTCTGTGTGTGTGTGTGTGTGTGTGTGTGTGTGTGTGTACACATGTGTGGGCAGGTCCATGTACACATTCAAGTACATGAATGAGGACCCGACATTGACTTTTTGCATCTTTCTCCATCACTCTCACCCTTAATTTTTAAAGATGTGTCCATCCATTTTCTGGTGTTGCAAGACAGGGCTTGTCTTTGTAGCCATGTCTGTCCTGGCACTCGCTCTGTAGACTAGACTGGTCTCAAACTCAGATCTGCCTGTCTCTGCCTGGGGATTGCTAGGATTAAAGGCATGCACCACCACAACATGGCAAAGATGTATTTATTCATCTTTTATGACTATTTGGCCTGTATGTTATCCCTGAGTACTTTGTGCATGCTATGTCTGCTGAGACCAGAGGAGAGCAGATCCCTTGGACCTGGAGTTACAGATGGTTGTGAGCCGACATGGGGGTGCTGAAAACTGAATCTGGGTCCTCTGGAGGTCTGCCCATTGAACTGACAGGCTGAGCCCTCTCTCTGGTACCTAATCCTATTTGAGATTCACCAAGTCTGAATCTCAGCAGTATAGCTAGACTGGATGTAAGTCCCATGAACCCTCCTGTGTCTGCCCCTTCAGAGCTGGGATGTCAGGCACATACACCTTCACCTGACCATTTAATACAGGTTCTGGGAACTGGATCCAGGTCCTCATGCAGCAATCATTTTACTGACAATTTACCTCAAGACTCAATCTTATCAATATAGCTAGCTATATACCCAAACACAGATTCATGCAATTTAATGCAATCCATAAAGAGCCCAGCTGACCTCCAAGAAATTGACAAAATGATTGTAAAGCTCATGGTAGAATCAATGGGACCAAGAATGGTCTCCAAGTTTTGCAAATTAATGTAGGATGCCATATACCCTGAAAGAAACACTGAAGTCAGTGGGCGGAGTGGTACAAAGACAGGCACATAGGTTAGTTACCTAGAACCGAGGAACCCAAATTACCCACCTGCACCTCTATCTAGACAATTTAGTAGAATTCTGTGTGCACATGTGTGTTGTGTGTGGGTAAGTGCAGGTTATAGTGTTTGTGTCCATGTGGGTGAAACAGGTCAACCTTCGCTTTCTTTCCTCCTGAAACACTATGCTTTTACAATGAGGTTTTTAACTGGTAGTTACATGTCTGCATGGGTGCATGTGAGCACTTGTGCCTGCAGAAAATAGAGGTGTTGGACCTCTTGGAGCTGGAGTTACCAGTGCTTATTTGTCACCTGATGTCGTGCTGGGAACCAAACTCCAATCCTGTATGCACACACAAGAATTCAGAGGTCTAGCTGGGATGTGGTGGTCCACGCCTTTAATCTCAGCACTCTGGAGGCAGAGGCAGGTGGATTGCTGTGAGTTCGAGGCCAGCCTGGTATACAGAGTGAGTTCCAGGACAACCAGGACTACACAGAGAAACCTTGTCTTGAAACAAAAACAAAAAGTTCAGAGGTCTAAATCTTTAGAAACACTATAAACCACGTGGCTTAAATGTATCCAGGTTTACACCCCACCCTGCATGCAAACCTGGGTCCTGTCCCTCATCTGGCCATTGGTCACCCCAGATCGATCCTCCGTCATCTTCCTGGTTACTCATTGCGTCTCCTACAACAGAGAGGAAGAGAGAATGCTGTTAATAAACGTTCTCTTATTTACTCATCTGGGGATGAGAACACTCCATGTCCAAATTACCTAGGGGAATTAGAGCAATCCCAGCACTCAGGAAGCAGAGGCAGTGAACTCTGAGTTTGAGACCAGTACTGTCTACAGACAGAGTTACAGCACAGCCAGGCCAGCAAAGATAAACAAAAAGATTTGGGATTGAGCCAGGAATATTAGTGCTTATGGTAGTGCATTCCTTTAATCCAAGCACCCTGGCATCCTGGAGGCAGAGCCAGGCAGATTTCTTAGTTCGAGGCCAGCCTGATCTACCAGGCAAGTTTCAGGACAGCCAGAGATACACAGAGAGACTAAAAAATCCAAAGACTTGGGATGAGTCTTTCCTCCACCCTTCCCCTCCCTTAGCCTTTCCCCCAAGTCGTATTTTTCATAGCATTCTTGGCTCTCTTAGAGCATGAAGAATTTCATGTCTTCAAAGACGCAATGGTTGTGCCCCAGGAGACAGGTCCTAGTTAGTAAATACTCAAGAGAGAGGCTAGGCACTCCACATCGGTTATTATTCACTTTTCCTCTTGGGAGCTCACATGCTGTCCAGCCTGAGTAGCTTTCCTTCAGTTACCGCCTGAGCACCCTGGGGTTCTTTTCTTATCTAGCTTCCCTCAGAAACCACTGTCGTGTGTTGCTGTAGCAGAGGGCGGGTGATATGCTTTCCATCGTAGAGCTAAGCTCAGGCTCTGGTGGAAAAGTAGACTCCTTTGGTAACAGTGAGATTGGGAGGCTGGGCAAGCTCAGCAGAGGATCTTGAAAATCCAAGTCAAATGACTGACCTCAGTCATACGAACAACCTTCTCTTGTGGACACACCAAGCCAAGCCCGCCTCACAGTGACAGTTCTCAGTAGATCTCACCCAGGCACCTATCTGTCTGACCTAGAACACGGAATCTGGGACACTTCAGAGGCTGGATCCTTAGTTCCCTACACACCATCCAGCACAGACTACCATTTAACGTACTGCCCTCTGAATGCTCTTGGCTGGAGCACTATACTCAAAGTAGCAAATAGGACCCCACTCTTTAGATCTGTTCCACTTGGTGCCTGTTAATAACACGGAAAGTTTTGGCATTAAAAATAACTCTAGGGCCGGGTGTTGGTGGCGCACACCTTTAATCCCAGCACATTTGAGGCAGAGGCAGGTGGATCTCTGAGAGTTCCAGGCCAGCCTGGTCTTCAAGAGCTAGTTCCAGGACAGGCCCCAAAGCCACAGAGAAACTCAGTCTCGAAACAAAAACAAAAAACCCCAAAATTCTAGGGCTGGAAAGACAGCTCAGCCCTTAATATCTAGGCTCACAACCAAAAAGTAATTCTCGTCAGGCAGTGGTGGCGCATGCTTTTAATCCCAGTGCTCAGCAGGCAGAGGCAGGAGGATCTCTATGAAGACCAAATTGGCCTTGGGTTCACAGAGGGTTCCAGGCCAGCCAGGGCTATACAGAGAAACTCTGTCTCAAGAATCAAACAAGAATACAAAGGAACTCAAAGGCTAGCAAGATGGCTCAGTGGGTAAATGAAGCTTGCTGCCAGCCCTGATGACCCAAGTACAACAATCCATGGGACTTACGCAGTGGACAAGGAGGACTGACTCCTGGAAGTTGTCCTCTGAATGCCACATGCAGGCGTACATAAAGTAAAAACAAACTGAAACCCTGAAAGATACAGCCAATACACGACCTAGACGTAGATAAGAAAACTCTAAGACGACCAGCAATGGGAACATGGCTCAGAGGGTAAAAGCCATTTGTCACAGAAGCCTGGTGACCCAAGTTCAATCCCTGGAGCAGTAGAGGCAGTGTAGAGGCAGCGGAAGACAGAATCTATTAAATACCACAAGAGTATTCTGATCTCCACATATGCAACACGACATGTGTACATGCACAGAAAAGATTAAAAATGCCAGGCAACAAGGGGGAGCTCGTGGATCCCAGACCGATGTCTGGGAGGCCAGCATGGGACTGATCCAGCCCCCTGAACGTGGATGTCAACGAGGAGGCCTCGGCACTCTATGGGGCCTCCGATAGTAGGTCAGTACTTATCCCTGGCCTAGGAAAGGACTTTGGGAGCCCATCCCACATGGAGGGACACTCTCAGCCTGTCCACATGGGGGAAGGCCTAGGCTCTGCCCAGGATATGACAGACTTTGGGGATCCTCCATGGAGGGCCTTACCCTCCCTGGGGAGCAGAGGGGGAGCTGGGGTGGGGGTGGGGGAGGGGAGGGAAAGGGAGAGGGAGAAGGGATTGACACGTGAAGCAGGCTTTTTTATTCGAATTACAAACAAGATTGAATTACATGACAATCCCAGTTCCCTTCTCCCTCCCGTCCTCCCCTACCACCCCCCCAACTAAAACCCTACCTATCACATGTCCTTTCTTCTAATCTACACCTGACTCAGCCTTTCTGCTCCCTCATGACCTCTGCATCCTTCCTCTTCTTCCCTTCTCATTCTCGGGGCTCCCTCCCCCCTCTTCCCATGCTCTCAATTTGCTCAGGGGATGGTGACCCTTTCCCCTTCTCCAGGGGACAAAGTTTGTCTCTTTTAGGGTCCTCCTTGTTTCCTAGCTTCTCTGGCAGTGTGGATTGTAGGTTGGTAATCCCTTACTCTATGTCTAAAATCCACATATGAGTGAGTACATACCATGTTTGTCTTCTTTGTGATTGGGTTACCTCGCTAAGAATGGTTTCTTTGAGTTCCATTTTTCTGCAAATTTCAAGATTCCATTTTTATTTTCTGCTGAGTAGTACTCCATTGTGTAAATGTACCACATTTTCTCTGTTCATTCTTCAGTTGAGGGGGGGATTTAGGCTGCTTCCAGGTTCTGGCTATTACAAATAGTGTAAAGCAGGTTTTGTTTCTATTTTGAATAAAAATATAATTTCTTGGGAAAAATGCTAATCAAGAGACAGTTTAAAACAGGTCAAGGATCTGAACAGAAATTCCTCCAAAGTAGTTACCAAGATTTGCGTATTCATTGCCAATCTCAGTATCTTGCCTGCCAATCTCCGTATCTTGCCTGCCACCACGGGACAGATTTGGTTCCTCATCAAGTCCAAGTCCAATGTGTTTTATGGCTAAAAAGCCTTACATTTCTTATGACTGCAATGTGGCCTTTGATGGCAGAACAATTTAGCAATCCTTAAGATATGCCCTCTTTTGGGGCTAGAGAGATGGTTCAGCAGTTAAATTCACTGGTTGCTGTTTCAAAGACCTGGGTTCAAATCCTTGTACCACATGGCAGTTCACATCTGTTTGTAACTCAAGCTCTAGTGGATCTGACACCCTCATAGAGAAAGACTCAAAACAATGCACATAAATATCCTATTTTGTTATTGTCCAATGCCTATAAAATTGGTTACTTTGGCTAATCTGGTTTTCTACAATGCCTGCTTTTTGGTATAAAACAAATACTTGAAGAGATAAACTAATGAGAGTTTAAAGACTCAAGGTCAAATGGAAATTGCCTTGAGGTCCCATCTCACCGTAGTCAGGATGACGGACATCTGGAAAAAGGATGACTGGTAAGGATCCAAGAGGAGGAAGTCTTTATTCACTTCTGGTAGAAACATAAATTGGTGCAGACACCACAGAAATCTTTGTGAAGGTTCCTCCAAAAATGTAATATAGAGCTGCTGTATGGTTTGTCTACATGACAATAACCGAAGCTACCACCAAGGCTGCCTCTCTCCTGAAAATAGAAACCCTAGCTCCCCCTCTCCTTGGCCAACATGAGCACCAAGTGAATTCATTCAAGTAGCCAACAGGTGGGTTTCTGGGAGGCATCACTGACTACTTTGAGACAGGGTCTTACTATATAATTCTGGCTGGCCTAGAACTTGCTATGGATACCAAGCTGGCCTTGAACTCAGATCTGCTGGTCTCTGCCTCCAATCCATGCATTGGGATTGAAGGTGTACCTGACTACCATTGACTGGCTCATCACTAGACTCTTGAATGATCCTTGCTACTCAAAGATGACCCCTGATCCCTGCCTCAAAAACAGTAATAATTAATGATTGACTAAAGTTTGTGGGTATGAAGGGTGAGGTTTGGGTAGCCTTAAAACTACTACTTAGGTAACCTAGGAACAACCCAGAGGTCCCTCAAAATTAAAGAATGGATAAAGAAAATGTACATTCATACAACGAAGTACTACTCAGCGTCAAAAAAAAAAAAAAAACAAACCAAAACAAAAACTTGTGACTGGAGAGATGGCTCAGAGGTTAAGAGCACTGACTGCTCTTCCAGAGGACACAGGTTCAATTCCCAGTATCCATATAGCAGCTCATAACTGTCTGCAACTCCAAGATCTGGCACCTTCACAGACATACTTGTAGGCAAAAACACCAATGCACATAAAATAAAAATAATTATTTAAAAACCAACTACTTAGTATCTGAAATGCATGACAATGGAGAGTTAAGAGCAACAGAGTGCCTTTTAAAATATTATGACATCACCAAAAAAGGCCAAGAAATTTTCTAAGTACCAGAGATGATTGAATCCAGGGCCTCATGAATACTCATTAGAGATTGAGCCATAGCCTCTTGCATGCTAAGAACATACAACCACTAGGGATTGGAGCCAAGCCTCATGTGTGCTGTGCCTATACAGCATTAGATATTGAAGCCAGGACCTCATGACTAAACACACACTACCACCAGAAGCCAAGGCATCATGCATGTCACAGAAAACCTGAGCAAACAGCCAGGCAAAGAGCAGGTGTCAGTTTTGAGTACGGAGTCATTTTGAGAGTCTTATAGCTGGCCTGGAACTCAGAGATCCACCTGCCTCTGCCTCTCTAGTCCTGGGATTAAAGGCATGCACTACCACCTTTTGGCCTTTGTAATTTATTATGTAAACACTGTTCTGTATGCATGTATGTAGCATGCCAGAAGAGGGCATCAGATCTCATTATAGATAGATGTGAGCTACCATGTGGTTGCTGGGATTTGAACTCAGGACCCCTGGGAGGGCAGCCAGTGCTCTTAATCTCTGAGCCATCTCTCCAACCCTCATTCAAGCTCTTCTAAGAGCCCTCATTGAACACACTGGGTGGCCAGCAGTCAAAGCAGAAGGGCTAGGTATATGAAAATATCATTGTGAAACCCATTATGTAAAATACATGATAATAAAACCACTGAAGTAAAAATACAATCAAAATCCACTTTGCATGCTAATTCTAAACCTAATAACACTTCTAATTTTGCTCATTGCAGAATAGTATTCTATGCTGTGTTTAGAACAATTCCAATAAGCTTGTGCTTTTACCCAGTTTGCAGAAATTATGGGCGATTTTGAACTTTTCATAAATGACCACCCAACATAAATCGCCTTGAGCCTCATGACTGTCCACGATGCTCACCCCTAAGACTCACAAGGGTTCAGGGGGACAGGCCCGTGACACCAGGACCCCACCCCTCTATCTGACTGCCATAGGTTGCTCTCACCCAGCCTCCTTATAGTTGCACAAATAAATATTTTCTTCACCTTGTTCACATGCCTCTGCTGCTTGCAAGGCTTCTGTAAAAGAACAAAACCATCCCAGCCCAGTTGACCTCCAAGAAATTGACAAAATGACTGCAAAGCTCATGGTAGAATCAACGGGACCAAGAATGGTTCAAGTTTTGCAAATTAATGTAGAATGTCATATACCCTGAAAGAAACACTGAAGTCAGTGGGTGGAGTGGTACAAGGACAGGCACATAGGTTAGTTACCTAGAACATAGGAACCCAAATGACCCACCTGCACCTCTAGACAATTTAGTAGAATTCTGTGTGCACATGTGTGTTGTGTGTGGGTAAGTGCAGGTTATATGTGTTCCTGCCCACGTGGGTGAAACAGGTCAACCTTTGCTTTCTTTCCTCCTGAAACACTATGCTTTTACAATGAGGTTTTTAACTGGTAGTTACATGTCTGCATGGGTGCATGTGAGCACTTGTGCCTGCAGAAAACAGAGGTGTTGGACCTCTTGGAGCTGGAGTTACCAGTGGTTATGTGTCACCTGATGTGCTGGGAACCAAACTCCAATCCTGAATGCACACACATAAGAATTCAGAGGTCTAGCTGGGATGTGGTGGCATAGGCCTTTAATCCTGGCACTCTGAAGGCAGAGGCAGGTGGATCGCTGTGAGTTTGAGGCTAGCCTGGTATACAGAGTGAGTTCTAGGACAACCAGGACTACACAGAGAAACCTTGTCTTGAAACAAAAAACAAAAAGTTCAGAGGTCTAAATCTTTAGAAACACTAAACCCTGTGGCTTAAGTGTATCCTTGTTTACACCCCACCCTGCATGCAAACCTGGGTCCTGTCCCTCATCTGGCCATTGGTCACCCCAGATTGATTCTCCGTCTTCTTCTTGGTTACTCATTGAGTATTCTGCAACAGAGAGAAAGAGAATGCTGTTAATAAGTCAGTCTAATTGCCCCAGCTGGGAATGAGAACCGTCAATGTCCAAAATAGCCAGAAGAATTAAACCATGTCTTGGCTCTGTTACTCTTGCAGGACTGTCCTAGGCCATCACGAGCACCAAGTGACTTCATTCAAGTAGCCAACAGGAGGGTTGCTGGGAGGCACCACAGACTATTTTCAGTTAGGGACTTACTATATATTGCTATCTGCCCTGGAACTTGCTATGTATGCTAAGTTGGCCTTGAACTCAAATCTCCTGGCCTCTGCCTCCCAATTCAAGCACTGGGATTGAAGGTGTATCCTAGTTACCATGACTGGCTCATCACTAGACTCTTGAATGATCCTTGCTACTCAAAGATGACACCTGCTCCTTGCCTCAAAAACAGCAAGAAATTATTCATTAAATTTTGCGTGTATGAAGGGTGAGGTTTGGGTAGCCTTAAAACTACTTAGCTAACCTGGAAACAACCTAGATGCCGCTCAACTGATAGATAAAGAAAATGTGGTACATTTACACAATGGAGTACTACTCAGCAGCAAAAAACTACTTGGGGCTGGAGAGATGGATTAGAGGTTAAGAGCACTGACTGCTCTTCCGGAGAGTACAGGTTCAATTCCCAGTATCCATATAACAGCCAACACTGTAGGTGCCAAGATCTGGCACCTACAAGACATACTTGTAGGAAAAACACCAATGTACATGAGAGCAACAGAGTGCCTTTTTGAATAAGATTATTACATCATTGAAAAAGGCTAAGGAACCTTTTGAAAGTGCTAGAGAGGATTGAAGCCAGGGCCTCATGAACAAGCTATAATGAGAGATTGAGCCAGAGCCTCATGCATGCTAAGTACATATAACCACTAGGGATTAAAGCGAAGCCTCATTTGTGCTGTGAACATACAAGCACTAGAGATTGAAGCCAGGACCTCATGACTCTACACACAGTGCCACCAGAAGCTAAGGCATCATGCATGTCACACACACGCTACCACAGACTGAAGCCAGGGTCTCTTACATGCTAAGTACATACCAATACAAGAGACTGAAGTCAGAGCCTCATGCATGCTTTGTATGCATGACCACTAGGGATCAATGTCTTGGAAGCACAGGAACCAGAAATAACATGGAAAACATGAGCAAACATCTAGGCAAAGAGCAGGTGTCAGTTTTGAGTAGCGGGAGTCATTGCCAGAGTGTTGTAGTGGGCCTGGAACTCACAGAGACCCACCTTCCTCTGCTTCCCTATTCTGGGATTAAAGGCGTGCGCCACCACTGCTGGGCTCAAATATCTCAATCTAATGGGAACAACAGGACAAGCAAAGCCAGAGTTTCTAAGGCTGTGGGTCAGGACCCCCTTTCTCAGGGTCAAATGACCCTTTCACAGGGGGTCACATATCACATATCCTGCATGTCAGATATTTTCATTACTTTAACAGTAGCAAAAAACAGTTCTGAAGTTACAACAAACACAATTTTGTGGTGGTGGGGTCATCACAGCATGAAGAGCTGTATTAAAGGGTTGCAGCCTTAGGAAGGTTGGGATCCACTGGCCAAAAGGAATCCAATTCTCTCCCCTCTTGTACAAATATCTATAAATTAAAGGGCACTAAATTTTAAAGCTCCCTTGGGTGTGTTTGTGGGTGGGGTGGGGGCTGGTGAGATGGCACAGCAGGTGCAGGAGGAGTTTGCACCAAGTCAGATGAACTCTCACATGGTGGAGAGAGAACCAATTCCTAAGTTGTCCTCTAATATCCACACCCATGCCACTCAGGGAGACACACACAGCAACAAAATAAATACCCGCTTTGAAACAATAAAGTGGGCCTGGGCAGTGGTGGCACATGCCTTTAATCCCAGCACTTGGGAGGCAAGGGATCTCTGGGAGTTTCAGCCCAGCCTCGTCTACAGAGTAAGTTCCAGAAAATCCAGGGAGGTTACACAGAGAAACCCTGTCTCCAAAAACTAAGGAAAACAAAAACAAAAAACCCAAAACACACACACAAGCTGTCTTGCCCCTCCACTCAGAGAGAGAGAGAGAGAGAGAGAGAGAGAGAGAGAGAGAGAGAGAGAGAGAGAGAGGCGAGGGCCAGGGGCTCTTCTAGTCCACCTTTCCCTGTTTGAGTCCCCTGCCCTGTGGCTGCCAGACCCTACCTGCCACCCAATCCCACAGAAGGACATGGAGGCAGTACAAAGCAGCCAGCATTGGCCGCCATTCCTGTCTTGCCCCTATGCACTTTTAGATAATCGCACTTTACCACAAGCCAGAAATAGGGGAAAAACTTACATGAAATACCACTACCAAAACCAAATCCAAAAAAACAAACAAGAATCAAAAGAGATTTGGATAGGGGGTGGGGGTGGGGCCAGGGGAGGAGGGGAGGGAGAGGGAACTGGGATTGACATGTGTAAGAAGCTTGTTTCTAATTTAAAATTGGTCTAATTACAAGTAGAAAAATAAAAAATAAGAAACCTAATTAGGACAAAAAAGAAATCAATGGTCATTAATTTCCCTCAATATCAAGGGTCTTAACTCACCTATAAAAAGACACAGGCTAACACAATGGATATGAAGACAGAATCCTTCCTCTGCTGCATACAAAGAAACACACCTTACACTCAAAGACAGACGTTACCTCGGAGTTAAGGGTTGAGAAAAGGTTTTCCAATCAAATGGCCCCAAGAAGCAAGCGGGTATAGCTATCCTAATATCTAACAAATTAGACTTCAAACTAAAAATCAAAAGAGATGAAGGGCATTTCATATTCACAGGAAAAGCCCATCAAGATGAAGTCTCAGTCCTGAACATCTATGCCCCAAATACAAAGGCACCCACATTCCTAAAAGAAACATTTTAAAACTCAAACCACACATTAAACCCCACACACTTACAGTGGGAGACTTCGACACCCCACTCTTACCACTGAACAGGACCAACAGAAACTTAAACAGAGGAACTAACAGATGTTATGACCCAAGTGAGTTAAACAGACATCTATAGAACATTCCATCCAAACACAAAAGAATGTACCTTCTCAGCACCACAAGGAACCTTCTCTAAAATCAACCACATACTTAGCAATAAAATAAATCTCAGACACAAAAAAATTGGAGTAACCACCTGTATCTTATTGGGCCACCACGGCTTAAAATTGGAATTCAGTAACAACACAAGAAACACTACAAACTCATGGAAGTTGAACAGTGCTCCATTGCATCACTCCTGGGTAAAGGAATAAATTAAAGAAAGCAATCAAAGACTTCCGAGAATTCAATGAAAATGAAGGCACAACATACCCAAACCTGTGGGTCACTCTGGAAGCAGTGCTAAGAGGAAAGTTCACAGCACTAACTGCCCACATGAAGAAACTGGAAAATAGCCACACTGGAGAATTAACACAACACCTGGAAGCTCTAGAACAAAAAGCAAACTCACCCAGGAGGAGTAGATGCCAGGAAACAATCAAATTGAGAGCTGCAATCAATAAAGTAGAAACAAAGAATCAATGAAACAGAGTTGGTTCTTTGGAAAAAAAACCCCAACAAGATAGATAAACCTTTATCCAACCTAAAAGTTAGAGAATAGGCAACTTAACAAGGGAAATGAAAACGGGGACATGACAGACACTGGGGAAATCCACAGAATCATCAGGTCGTATTTTGAAAACCTGTACTCCACAAAATTGGCAAATTTAAAGGAAATGGACAATTTTCTGGATAGATATCACTTACCAAAAAAATCAAATCAAGAACAGATAAGCAATTTAAATAGACCTATAACCCCTAATGAAATAGAAGCA
This sequence comes from Cricetulus griseus, assembly GCF_003668045.3. NCBI lineage: Eukaryota > Metazoa > Chordata > Mammalia > Rodentia > Cricetidae > Cricetulus > Cricetulus griseus. Next base: position 24,114,486 of record NC_048602.1, on the reverse strand, counting down.
GTCATTAAAGTCGCCCAACCAAGCATGAGGGTAGGGGACAGGGAGATGCCAGAATGAGAGGAGGAGAAAATGGAGGACCAGAAATGTTGAATTGGGGGAAGAACAGAGGATACCAGGATGAGAGGGAGCCATTATAGGCCCGAGGAGAGATCTGGCACTAGGGAGATTTCCAGAGATCTACAAGGATGACACGAACTGACAATCCAGGCAATGGTGGAGAGGATAACCTAAAAGCCCTTCCCCTAAAATGAGATTGATGACTTCTCTTTATGCCATCCTAGAGCCCTCATCCAGTGGCTGATGGAAGCAGAGACAGACATCCACAGATATACACTGAGCTGAAATCGGGAATTTAGTTGCAAAGAGGGAGGAATGAAGAACAAAGGGGTTGGTACCAGGCTGGTGAAACCCACAGGAACAGTTGGCCTGAACAAGGGGGAACACATGGACCCCAGACTGCTGTCTGGGAGGCCAGCACAGGACAGATCCAGACCCCTGAACATGGATGTCAATTAGGAGGCCTCTGCATTCTAGGGGGCCCCTGGTAGTGGATTAGTGTTTTTTACCTGGTGTAAGAAGGGACTTTGAGAGCCCATCCCACATGAAGGGATGCACTCTTGGCCTGGACACATGGGGGAGGGCCTAGGCCCGGCCCAGGATGATGCGGACTTTCGAGAGCCACCGTATAAGTCCCTACCCTGACTGTGGAGTGGATGGGATGTGGGGCAGGTGGGGGGTTGGGGGGAGGGGAGGGAGAAGGTATTGACATGTGAAGCAAGCTTGTTCCTAATTTGGACTAAAAAAAATTACAAAAAAATAAAATAAAAGTCTCCCAACCAAAAAAGCCCAGGGCCAGATGGTTTCAGTGCAGAATTCTACCAGAAATACAAAGAGCAGCTAATACCAATACTCCTCAAATTATTCCACACAATAGAAGCAAAAGGATCATTGTCAAACTCTTGAGGCTACAATTACCTTGGTACCCAAACCACACAAAGATACAACTAAGAAAGAACTACAGACCAATCTCCCTCATGAACATTGATGCAAAAATACTCAATAAAATACTGGCAAATCGAATCCAAGAACACAGAGAAATCATCCACCATGATCAAGAAGGCTTCATTCCAGTGATGCAGGGATGGTTCAACATTCAAAAATCCATCAATGTAATCCACCATATAAACAGACTGAGGAAAAAAAATCACATGATCTCACTAGATGCTGAAAAAGCCTTTGACAAAATCCAACATTCCTTCATGATAAAGGTTTGGGAGAGATCAGGGATAACAGGAACATACCTGAACATAATAAAAGCAATATACAGCAAACCAACAGCCAACATAAAATTAAATGGAGAGAAACTCAATGCAATTCTAGCTAGAGCAATAAGACAACAAAAGGTGATCAAGGGGATACAAATTGGAAAGAAGTCAAACTTTCACTATTTGCAGATGATATGATTGTCTACGTAAGTGACCTGAAAAACTACCAGGGAACCCCTACAGCTGATAAACACCTTCAGCAAAGTGGCAGGATACAAAATTAACTAAAAAAAAAAAAATCAGTAGTCTTACTATATACAGATAATAAAGGGGCTGAGAAAGAAGTCAGAGAAGCATCACCCTTTACAATAGCCACAAACATAAAATATCTTGGGGTAACGCTAACCAAACAGGTGAAATAACTTTATGACAAGAACTTTTAGTCATTAAAGAAAGAAAGATACCAGAAAATGGAAATATATCCCATGCTCTTGGATAGGTAGGATCAACATAGTAAAAATGACAATCTTACCAAAAGCAATCTACAGATTCAGTGAAATCCCTATCAAAATCCCAGCACAGTTCTTCATAGACCTTAAAAGGATAATACTCATCTCTTATGGAAAACAAAACCCTAGGCTAGCCAAAATAACCTTGCACAATAAAGGAACTTCAAGCTCTCTTATACAGCTATAGTAATGAAAACAGCTTGGTATTGACACAAAAACAGACAGGTATACCAATGGAATTGAACTGAAGACCCTGAAATTAACCCACACAACTATGAACACCTGATCTTTGACAAAGAAGCTTAAACTATACAATGGAAAAAGGAAAGCATCTTCAACAAATGATGCTGGCACAACTGGATGCTGACATGTAGAAGATTGCAGATAGATGCAGATCTATTGCTATGCACAAAACTTAAGTCCAAATGGATCAAAGACCAACATAAATCCAGCCACACGGAACCTCTTGGAGAAAGTGAGAGGTGCCCTTGAACGAATTGGTACAGGAGACCGCTTCCTGAACACAACACCAGTAGCACAGACACTGAGATTGGCAATTGATAAATGGGACCGCCTGAAACTGAGAGCTTCTGAAATGCCAAAGACACAGTCAACAAGACAAAACGGCAGCCCACAGAATGGGAAAAGATCTTCACCAACCCCATATCAGACAGAGGGCTGCTCTCCAAAATATACAAAGAACTCAAGAAGCTAGTCACCAAAACAATAAGTGGGTTGCAGAACTACACAGAATTCTCAATAGAGGAATCTAAAACGGCCGAGACACACCTAAGAAATTGCTCAACATCCTTAGCCAACCAGGAAAATACAAATCAAAACAACTCTGAGATACCATCTTACTCCTGTCAGAATGGCTAAAATCAATAACACCAATGGCAGTTTATACTGGAGAGGATGTGGAGAAAGGGGAACGCTTCTCCATTGCTGGTGTGAGCGCAAACCTGTATAACCACATTGGAAATCAATATGGCAGTTTCTCAGGAAAATGGGAATGAGTCTACCTCAAGATCCAGCCATTCTACTCTTAGGCGTATATCCAAAAGATGCATATTCATACAAAGACATCTGGTCAACTAGGTTCATAGCAGCATTATTTGTAACAGCTACAACCTGGAAACAACCTAGATGCCCCCGAGCTGTTTATTAAAGAATAAACAAAATGTGATACATTTACACAATGGAGTACTCTCAACAGAAAAAAACAAAACAAAACATTGCCAGCTAATGGATGGAACTAGAAGAAAACATCTGAGAGAGGCAACCCAATCACAGAAAGACAAACATGGTATGTTCTCACTCATTTATGGATATTAGACATAGAGCAAATGATTACCAGTCTACAGTCCATACCAGAGAAACTAGGAAACAAAGAGGACTGTAAGAGAGACATACATGGTCCCCCAGTGAAGCTTTAAAGACAAGAGCTCATGAACAAATTGGGAGCATTGGGGGGGGGGAGGAGGAGGGAAATAGAGACTAGGGGAGAAGAGGGTGAGGAGAACATGAGGGATCAGGAAGACTGAGTAGGGAGAGGAAGAGAGGAGAGCAAGAAAAGAGACAATCAGTAGAGGAGCCACTGTAAGTTTAAAGAGAAATCCAGCACCAGGGAATCGTCCAGAGATTCACAAGGATGACCCCAACTAGGAACCTAAGCAATAGTAGAGTGGCTACCTTAAATGCTCTTCCCCTGTAATGAAGATGATGACTACCTTACATGCCACCCTAGAGCCTGCATTCAGTAGCTGATGGGAGCAGAAGCAGACATCCACAGCCAAGCACCGAGCCAAACTCCAGGAATCCTGTTTCAGAGAGGGAGGAGTGACCGACCACAAAGGGGTCACGACCACGATGGGAAACTACCGAAACAGCTGACCTGAGAAAGTGGGAACTCACGGACACCAGCAGGACAGCTGGGGAACCAGCATAGGACCAAACCAGGCCCCCTGAAGCTGGCGGTCAGCTAGGAGCACTGGGCAGTCTATGGGGCCTCTGGCAGTGGAACAAGAATTTATCCCTAGTGCACGAATGGACTTCGGGAGCCCATTTCTCATGGACGGATACTCTCTGAGCCTAGATACACAAGGGAGGGCCTAGGGCCTGCCCCAAATGACTTGACAGATTTTGATGATCCCTCATGGAAGGCCTCACCCTCCTTCCTCGGGAGTGGATGGGGGATGGGACGGGGAGCATGGGAGGATGGGTGGGAGATGGACCTGGGATCGATACATTCAGTAAGATTGTTTCTAATTTAAATAAAATTAAGAAACACAAAACTGTGGTACCAGGTTGGTGAAACCCACAGAATCAGTTGGCCTGAACAAGGGGGAGCACATGGACCCCAGACTGCTGTCTGGTTGGCCAGCACGGGACTGATCCAGACCCCTGAACATGGATGTCAACGAGGAGGCCTCCGCACTCTAGGGGGCCCCTGGTGGTGGATTAGTATTTTTCCCCGGTGTAAGAAGGGACTTTGAGAGCCCATCCCACGTGGAGGGTTACACTCTGGCCCTGGACACATGGGAGAGGGCCCAGGCCCGGCCCAGGATGATGTGGTGGACTTTGGGGAGCCCCGTTGAGGGTCCTATCCTGCCTGGGGAGTGGAGGGGGGATGGGCTGGGAGCAGGTGGGGGGTTGGGGGAGGGTTTGGGGGAAGGGGAGGGAGAAGGGATTGACACGTGAAGCAAGCTTGTTCCTAATTTGAACTAAATTAAAAAAACCCCAAACAAAAAAACCAAACCAACAGCCCCCCCAAACCATAAACAAAAACCAAAAACCAAAAAGCCCATAAAACCAAAACATAAAAAATAGAAAATAAAACCAGCAACACACACACACACACACACACACACACACACACACACACACACACACACAAAACCGCCACCACAACATAACAAACCCCCAAATGAACCAACCAATGAAAAACCAATGACCTGGACTGGTAAACCTGAGACCTAGAATGAAGAATACTTTTCACAGTTCTACTAATCCGTAAGGACAAGCAGCAAGTTCGCCTTCGTACAATAAGCAGAAGAGTGAGCAACTCAAACAAGCGTCTGTGGCTTCCAACTGCACTGAAAGTCATTATTCACAGAATTAAGGATCGTGGGGATGAATATTTTTTTGACACCAGGCTGAGAGCGTCTTCAACCCTGGATTAGACCCGGCTGTTGCGGCCCCTGTGAAGAGGAGCCCTTACTTCAGTGGACAGGAACCAGGTACCACCTCTTAGGGGATTGGGCAATACAGATTCCTTCTAAATGCAAATGACCCCCAGCCTTGCTAAGAGTAGCAGAGACCATTTAGGACTTGATCAGTGACACATGGGTTCATTTAAGCCCCCGGGAGGCTCTGCACCCCTGGAACCCACCAGCTGTCAATCAGCAGAAAGAGGAGCCTCATGTGTAGGAGGCCAAAAACCCGGTGCAGCTGAGCTGCCTGCCTTTGTATGGGTCAGGATGAGCCACACCTGCTGAGGGGCGTGGACAGCAAGATGGGCCAAGGAGAGGGCAAAACCCCGATATGCTCATGTCTGGTGCTTTCTGTGATGCACACTGAAAGGTAATCCCTACCCAACCGTCATTTTAATAAAAGCAAACAAATGCTTCATGATGGTTTCTCCATACTCAATGAGGAACAATCCCCCCAAAGCACGGATAACCATCGGACATTGAAGTTAATGTTAGAACTGAACGCTTGCTAAAAGTCGTAGCTCACACCTGTAATCTCAGTAATTTAGGGGGTGGCGGGGTGAGTGGGTGGTGAGGTTCTGAGTTCCAAAGCAAGGTCTCGTCTCTAAAAGCCAAAACCAACAGATGAAATCAAAGAACAGACAAATGAAAACAACCCCCAGCAGGCCAGGAAGAAGTAGGCTTTTTCTAGGCATCTCTCTGTAGGGAGAATGTTGACTACTGGGCGACTATTAAGTAAAAAAACAAAACAAAACAAAACAAAAAACTGTGTGGTGGTACATGCCTTTTATCTCAGCACTCGGGAGGCAAAAAAAATGAGCATAATTTAATGTTCATAATTTAAATGGTTGTATTTTTATTAAGATTAAGATTTTTCTAGAGATTTTTAAATATAGAAACCAAAAAAGCTAAACGGGCATAAAGAAATCTCCCAGCAACCAGGTGAAAAAAATCAGTCTGAAGTCTAAACATTATATTCACACAACTTTAATTAGATATAACATAGATCTCACCTCCCGGCATTCCCACTGAACGGTGGAAGAAACAGGAGGTTCCTTTATCAGGGTGGAAGGCAAGGAATTTTACTTTTTAGAATGGTTCCACAGCAAAGTCTTCTCCCAGGAAAGGACTCTTTGCTGGCTTTTTGTTGGCTATTTGTTTTTGTGCAGGGGAAGGATTTTACAGTACCTCACTTACTTTCACATAAGCCAAAAACCAAAATTCGGTCCTTAATCCAGGGTTCGAAACTTACGTGCTGCGAAGTCATTTATGACTTTGCATCTCGGGTTAAAGTACTCTAGAACATTCCAGATTTCTTCCTAGATCAGACTGGAAGCCACCAACCTTTCCCTCCTCCCCCACCAAAAACAGAGTTGAGAGAACAGTCTGCAGAGACGCTGTTGGGAAATCCGAGGGGAGGCTTGAGGAAGCCTGGAGGACTGCTAGCTGCCGTGGCTGCTTTCTGCAGAGCGAAAAGTCTTTAAGAAACAAACGAACAAAAACCCCCAAACAGCAGCAACAACAACAAAAGCAGCATCACTTTTCTTTACCCTGTATTTCCAACTATTCTTGCTGCCTTCCCAGACACACCCGTGCATCCCCAAGGGACACCTACTGCCACGCCCCAGGACCCAAATTTGACCCCCCAGAACCCGCATCGTGGGAGGGGAGAAGCGTGTCTTGTGTGCCGTCCCCTGGCCTCCACGTGGGTGCATGCACACGGGAAATACAGAGCGCGGGGCTTCAAATCTCTTTCAAACCGGTCCACTTCCCGCTCGCAGATTTTCTCACTTGACAACCGCGACAAACAACCCTCCAGAGTTCATGTAGCATCTCTCTGACCCTGAGTCCCCTCCCAGTTAACCCAGCAACAACCCACACTCCCACAAAACGTGGCTCGGACATCAGCTCACCCCCAGCCAGCTGGACGTCTCCAGGTCTGGGAAGGGCGAAGGACCTTCCTCAATGCCCCCACTGGCCAGGTTTTTACGAAAACAAACTTGGGGTGACATTATCTCCCCCCCCCATGAGGTCCTTTGGCTCCTTAGCTCTCCCTGGTCTAAAGACAGAGCGGGGAATGGGGGGTTTCGTGCAAGCTAACCGGCCTGGGAGAGGCGATGACAATCCAGAGACCCGGCTGGAAGCAAGGTAGAAGTCCCCCAAAAGCTCACCTTCAAGCGCGGATCCCGCTTTCTGCAAACTGGCCACCACTGCAACAAGAGAGCCGCTCTGTCTCCACTCCACACCCGGGTGGAGACAGCCTTTGAGGCTTCTCAGGCCAGCACGTGCTCAATGCCCATTGGCTGCAAGTTCTGACCGGCCCTTGCTGAGTAGACCCAGAACAGCTGTGCTGGAGAGCATTCCCGCCCCCCCCGCCCCCCAGCAGCTGCTCAGGGGAAGGTTCATCTATCCCATCACTCGATTAAAAAAAAAAAAATGATGTGTGTATGCCTGGAGGCCAGAAGAGGGCAGGGGATCCCTGGGGGTTGTGTTAATTTGGGTGCAGTGCGCCAAGCTAAAGTCCTGGGCTCATGGCTCACAACCACGGATCTATTTCTCCAGATGGAGACCCGTTGGTACCAGCGAGCGCAGAGCCTGGGATATTCGCAAACCCCACTGGGTATTTCTGAGCAGCGTGCATTCGGGGTCCTCACCTTTTAAAAACTCAGCCTGGAAGTAGTGCTTGGCATTTCCATTTTTTTTTTTTAATTTTACTACAATCTGACAATCATATTCCTGTGTATGTGTGAAGTACAAAATGGCATTAAGTATATTCGTTGTGAGATGATTAATTAAGCTAAATATCATTTTTGAATACTTATGTCATGGGGGTGAATTTGACATTTTATCTTTAGCAAATTTTGAAATCTTTTTTTGGGGTTGGTGGGGGTTTCGAGACAGGGTTTCTCTGTGTAGCCCTGGCTGTCCTGGAACTCACTCGGTAGACCTGGATGGTCTTGAAATCAGAGATCTGCCTGCCTCTGCCTCCCGAGTCCTGGGATGTGTAAGTTTGTGTATGTGTGTATATGCCTCTGCGTGTGTGTGTGTGTGTGTGTGTGTGTGTGTGTGTGTGTGTGTGTGAGGCCAGTGGTCACCTTTGGGTGTCATTCCCCAGGTGCTGTTTATTTTTTAAAGAATTTATTATTTTTGTTTTATATGTGAGTGTATTCTGCCTGCATGCATGTCTGTACTGTGTGTGGGGGGGGAGGTGGTGCCCAGGGAGGTCAGAAGAGGGTATGTGATCTGCCACATGGGTGATGGGAACTGAACCCAGGTCCTCTGCAAGAACAGGGCAGTAAGTTCTCTTAACCACTGAGCCATTTTTCCACCCCCCCATTTTTTTTTTGAGACAGGGTTTCTCTGTGTAGCTTTGGAGCCTATCCTGGCACTCGCTCGGAGACCAGGCTGGCCTTGAACTCACAGAGATCCGCCTGCCTCTGCCTCCCTTGTGCTGGAATTAAAGGCGTGTGCCACCAACGCCCGGCTAGGAGCACACAACCCCCTCCTTTTTAATTCAAGGGTTATGGGGCTTGAACTCCGGTCCTCAGGCTTGCACAGTGAGCGCTAGGCAGATCGAGCCATTTCCATGGCCCCTGCAATAAATTATTCTTAATTTTTAAAAACTTACATCTTTTTAGCCTGTTTTTGTTTGTGTGCACTTGTCTGTGTGTCACTGTGTGCGTGTGTATATGAGTGAGTGTGTGTGTATATGAGTGTGTGCATGCATGCAGCCGAGTGTGTGTGTGTGTGTGTGTGTGTGTGTGTGTGTGTGAGAGAGAGAGAGAGAAGAGAGAGAGAGAGAGAGAGAGAGAGAGAGAGTGTGGACAGTTTGTGGGATTTGATTCTCGCCTTCTACCATGGGAGACCCAGGGATTGAACTCAGGTCATCAGGTTTGACAGCAAGCCCCTTTACCCATTAGGCCACCTTGCCAGTCTGAATTATACCTCAATACAGCTGCTTCCTTGTGGAGCAGACCTCCTACTTAAAACATCGCACCTTCTACCTTCCAATTCCTTCCTCCCCAGCCTCTGCTAACTACATTTGCTTCTGAGGTCAAGTGTCTTGGTGGCATGCGTGTTTGTCTTTCTGTGCCTATTATACTTCATGGAGCATCATGTTTTCTATGAACAGTTCTTGCATGCTGCTGCAAATAACAGCATTTCTTGCTTTGTAATGGCTGATACTATTGTGTTATGTACACATGCCACAATTTGTTTCTCCACCCATCTACTGATGGATACTCAGGCTAATGCCACTCCTTGGCTACTATGAATAATGCTTCGCTGTTAGCACACCGGGCATTGTGTATCATGATGTCACGAAGACTTTCAATGTTTATTTACGTGTATACATCGGTGCCTGCACTAGCTGGTTACGTACCGTGTGAGTTCCGGTGCCCGTGGAAGTCAGAAGAGGGCATCAAACACCAGAACTGGAGTTAAAAGCAGTTGTGAGACTCCCAGTGTGGGTTCTGAGAGCCAAACTAGGGTCCTCTCAAGAGTAGGAAATGGCCAGGCGTTGGTGGCGCACGCCTTTAATCCCAGCACAAGGGAGGCAGAGGCAGGCAGATCTCTGTGAGTTCGAGGCCAGCCTGGTCTACAGAGTGAGTGCCAGGATAGGCTCCAAAGCTACACAGAAAAACCCTGTCTCAAAAAAAAAAAAAAAGAGTAGGAAATGCCCTTAACCCCTGGGCCACCACTCCCCACCCTTGCTGAACACAGTGTGTTTTAGTAAATTGTCTCCGTTCCCCTCACCACCCCACCCTGTTATGATAGGTTGATTATCTTGACTTCATCATTCCACACCAGCACAATTGTGCTGCACACACTGACCAGAATGACATCTGATGTCTCTAATATGCTAAAAGCAGTCGGACTGCAACAGCTCAAATGAACTAAAAAAAAAAATAAAGGAAAATAACCACTTCAATGACTTAGCTAAAATAATTGTAAAAACTTTCTGCACGTCCTTTATGTGTTGTGTGGGGTCACGGGGGATGAGTGGAATGGGGGTTCTGGTTTGAGAAGGGGCTGAGGAAATGGCTCAGTGCTTGCTGCTCTTGCAGATCTGAGTTCACTTCCCAGAACCCACATAGGATGCCTAACAATCACCTAAACTCCAGCTTTAGGGGGAATGGGACCCCTTCTGGCTTCTGTAGACACTCATGTCCACAAACCCACACACCTACACACACGCACACACTTAGGAATATTTATTTATTTTGGTTTCTCAAGACAGGGTTTCTCTGTGTCTCTTTGGAGCCTATCCTGGCACTCGCTCAGAGACCAGGCTGGCCTCGAACTCAGAGATCCACCTGCCTCTGCCTCCCGAGTGCTGGGATTAAAGGCGTGTGCCACCAACGCCCGGCTCACACTTAGGAATAAAGTAAAAACTAGACTGATTTATAATAATGAAGCCATTTGGGCTGAGGGCACAGCTTAGTGGTAGCACGCAAGCCTAGCCTACAGGAAGCCCCACGTTTGATCCCAGCATCTCAGAAAACCAGGCATGGCAGGGCAGACCTGTCATCCCAGCACTTGGCTGGTAGAAGGAAGGAGGTCGGAAGAAGTTCAAGCCAGCCTGCTCTAAATGGACAGGTGGTCAAACCTCCCTCAACCTTTATTATTCATCATTGGCTGATTATGTGTGGGTGTGTCCATGCCATTGCGCACATGGAGGTCAGAAGTTAACTTGACGGGAGTCATTTCTCTCCTTCCACTGTGTGAGTCCTGGAGAGGGAGTTGAGATCAGGTGGTGAGCCCTTTGACCCATTAAGCATCTTGCTGGCCCAGACACCGCTGCTCAAAAGATAATTGCTAGTAGATTGGTGCCTCGCCCGGTCATCACCAGAGAGGTTTCCTCTGGCTGCTGATGGGAGAGAATGAAGAGAACTCAACAAAATATTAAACAGAAACAGAGAGCTCATATTGGAGATCTCCATGGGATCCCTCCCCACAGAGCTCCGGTGACCCTGTGGGAAAGGGGGAGGAAGAATTGTAGGAGCCAGAGGGTCAAGGATACCAGGAGAACGGAATCAATTAAGCAGGGCTCCTAGGGGCTCACAGAGACTGAAGCAGCCAACACAGAGCCTGATGGGTCTTTGCTAGGTCCTCTGCACATATGCTGTGGTTGTCAGCTTGCTGTTTTTGCAGGGCTCCTAGCAGTAGGACTTGGGGTATCTTTGACTCTTTTGCCAGCCCTTGGGACCCCTTCCTCCTACTGGATTGCCTAGTCCAGCCTTGATAAGGTTATGTGCCAGGTCTTGCTGTAACTTGGTCTGCCATGTTAGGTTGCTCTTCCCGGGAGACCTGCTCTTTTCTGAAGGGACACAGAAGAGGAGTGGGTCTAGGGGAGCGAGAAGGGGGACTGAGAGGAGAGGAAGGAGGGGGAAACGGCAGCCAGGGTGAGAGAAGAATTGAAAAACAAAGGAAGAGAGAAAAATAATGCTACATCATTTTTACGGTGGTGGTTCACAATCCAGGATCAAACTTGGTGCCTGCCAAGAGACATTACCATACCAGTGGATCTTATCTGTACGCTTTCTTTACCTGTACATCAGTATGTAGGAAGGGTCCTCAAAAAAATAGAACTACTGTATGATACAGCTGCACTATTTCCCAGGACGCACCCCTGCCTGTGACCCTGGTCCTCAGGAGGCTGAGGCAGGAGGAGGATGAGTTTGAGGCCAGCAGGCACTTTAACCCTCCCGAGGCATCTCTGCAGCCCCTCGATGGAATCCAGCTGCCCTCAGCGTGGATGCACAGGTGTCCAGCTGTTTGTTAATAGCTCGGGTCAGACCCCACACAGTTACACCTCACCAGTGTTGAAGCCCCCAGTCTCTGGGCATCTCCGCCTCTGATTGTGTGACTCTGTGTCCCTGTGTCTTTATGGGTATGTCTCTCTGTGTGACGTGCCTCTGCCTGTCTGTGTCTTCTGCTTTTCTGTCTTTCTCCCCGGGGGGCCTTTGTCTCCCCGTCTCTGCCTCCTCGTTTGTCTGTCATTGTATGGTGCCACTTTACATGACTTCCCATATTTTTTTTTTGTTGTTCTATATGTCTCTTTATCTCTGTCCCTTTATCTCTCTGCCTGTGTAGCCCTATTTCCACCTCATTGTCTCTTTGTCCTTCTTAAACCCGATGGTGTCACTTCCCTTGGAAATTTCCTACGGCAACCAACGTTTACACAAGGAACAGTTTTCTTTCCTCTGAATAGTGCGTGTGCTGGTCAATAACACTTGTCCACGCTGCATCGCTGGTGTATTTAATTTAGTTCTCCCCAGCATCCCAGCAGGTGAAACAGATTTCCCAACCCTCCTAACCACCCGGTCCCACTTAAGAATCTGATGTGCTCATGAATGTACCAATAGTCCCTAACCCGGGAGGGGGCTGTGGAGGCGAAGCCCACACCAAGCTCCTGAACAAACTAGCCTGTTCCACACAAAGAAGGGCCTGCAAAACAGCAGCTGCTTCCCATTTAACTTAGAAAGCGTGAGTCCGGAAGGTCTCTGGAGGCCTCCCTGGCATCTTGTGACAGTTAGAGTTCCAGTCTTGCATGATCTCCAGCCGGCCATCCTCTGCGACTGGGCCCTTCAGTCTTGTGTACATGTCCAGTGCGGCATTCGGTTTCTTCTTCCTGGGAAGGCAAAGAACAAGGCTTGGTGTCTCACATGGAAGATTCCTTTGCAGGGGGAGCTGGAGGAGCGGAGGGAGGGGAAACTCGGATTGGAATGTAAACAATAAATTAATAAAAAAAATTGTAAAAAAAAAATAAAAGATTCCTTTGCAATCCCAGAAAAGCCAGGAAAACTCTAGCACACCAAGTTGCTATCTAGGAGACCAGCTAGGATTAAACAAAGAGCAATCTGGCTGTGACTTGGCACTTGTAGTGGTCTTTAATCCTAGCAAGCCCAGGAGGCAGAGACTGGAGGAGATCTATGAGTCTGAGGCCACCCGGGTCTACATTATGAAGCCATGTAAAGAAGCAACATTCTGGCCTGGATTCCTGGGCTGTGACTCACCAACTTGGGACACACAGAAAGCAATGCCCCAACCATTCCCCTCATAGCCTAGGGACTGCCATTCACATCCTGGTGGACTAGTGTTACAATAAATCTTTCCACCAAAAGCTGCCAGAGCCCCACCGCCACGTGTGAGCTTTACGCCAGCTGCCTGCCCGAGTTAGGCCCCAATGAATACACAGAAACTTGTATTAGGTTCAAAGCTGCGTGGCCAATGACTAGGATTTCTCATCTGTTAGCTCAGTCTTAACTATCATAAACCTATATGTTTTATAAGACTTATCGGGCGCCTTATTGGCGTCCCTCCTTGCCGGTGGCTCACATTGTGCCACTGGAGCAGGATCGGAGGGGGGGAAAAGAGGGGCCCTTCCTGTTTCCTCCCTTAGATATGAGTCTCCTTGCTGTGTCACTTCCTGCCTGGATCACCACTTCTCTACTACATTTCCCAGAATCCTCTTTGACTCCTAGTCCCGTCTAACTTGCTGTCTCATTGGCCAAACAGTATTTTATTCAACAATCAGTAAGATAAACATATACAGTACATTCCCTATAGGTCTGACCTGAGTGTCCAGCAGAACAAAGCAGGGGTATGGGTTTTACGCTGAAAGGTAGGAAGGTCTGCTGCCTTCTGGCTCTTGGCCTAAGCGTGTCTCTATATGGGGGGTCTCTGTCTCTTTTCTACCTCCGTATCTGTGTGTCTGTCTCTGTCTCCCCGTGTGTCTCTCTGTGAATGGCTCTGCATCTCTGTGTCTGTATGTCTGTCAGTAAATGGCTCTGTGTGTGTCTCTCTCTGTCTCTGCATTATGTGTCATGATGTCTGTCCCCTGTCTCTCTGTGTCACCGTGTAGGTGTCTCTGTCTGTCTCCCGGCCTCTCTTTTTTCTGCTTGTTCTGTTTTATGTGATGCTGTTCAGCTCTCTTCGTTTCTCTGCATCTGTTTCTGTCCCGTCTATTTCTGTCTATGTGGACCTTTGAGAGTCTACCCATGTCTCTGTCTGTCCCGTGTTTCTGTGCATATCTACACAGCCTCTCTCTGTCTCTGTGTCTCCATGTGACTCCATTTCCCCGCCCCCCCAAGTATCTCAGTGTCCCTTTCTCTCTGACTCTTGGTGTGTGTCTGTCTTCCAGTGTCTTAGCATCTCTGCCTCCATGTGTCTCTGCTAAATGTGTCTGTCTCTGTGTCTCTTTGCATTTTTGCATTTCTCTCTGTGTGTCTATTTCTGCCTCTGTTTTTCTCTCTTAGTATCCCTCTCTCTCTTTCTCTGCATGTCTCTCTGTATCTGTTTCCATGTGTCTGTCTCGCCGTGTTCCTTGGCATCTCTCTTGTCATGCATTCTGGAAGAAACTAGCTAATGTCACAAGCAACCCTCTGAAGAACAATACAGGCCACATGTGAACAGCAGCGTCCTGGCTCCCATCACGACCCAGCCAACGGCCTCACTGGCAACATGGTGAGAGACCATGGTCTGAATGGCTGGCCAGACGGCTCCTGTAGTTCTTCCCATCAGAAAGTCCGCTCCCTGCTTTAGGTGATCACATGTTGAGGTGATTTGCAACATAGTGTGGGCGCTGAATACACCGGGCACAATGACACCTGCGCCCATAGCCAACCCTGGGTGACAACATGACAGTGCTCAGTGTCTCAAATACACATTCACCCAAATATTCCTGAAATCTCATGGGTGAAGAACCCACCCAAAGTCTAAAGGCAGATAAGATTATTCCCAGTCACACGACCACTAAGCAGTATAAATAATAATAACTATTATAATTATTAATAATAATAAGTCTACAACTTGGAAAGGATTGAAGGAGAAGGGCATGTTGGTACATGTCATAAAACCCTGGCACTCAGATGCTTGAGGCAGGAGCATGATGAGTTTGAAGCCAGTCAGGGAGGGCTAAATAGAAACAAAAGGAACAAAACCAGAAAATAAAAGGAAGAAAACAGGATAAAAAGCAAGAATGTAGCATCAGGAGGACACAGATCCCTTTCCCACAGACAGGAGGCTAGTCCAAAGGGCACATGAAGGGGACTGGGAGTCCCCAGGAACCAGTCAGATTTCCGGCCACACCCATGGTAGCATCTCACTCTCCACAAGGAGATTTTGTGTTGTGTTTATGCTCGGGAAGCCTACTGAGGCCTGTAAGATATAGCGCTTTACAGTCTTTTGTTTGGAGAGCTCATTAAAGAACAGCAGATAAACAGGAGGCCTGATGCCCTGCTTCCTTTAGCTGGCAGTCCAGGTGCTCTCAGTTCATCCTGGGATTGGGAATCGGCCTCGTGTCTGACCTGACATCAGAACAGGAGGATACAAGGACCCCTGGGTGTACACTAGATGAGGCTCTGTGTTCTGAACTCATAGGATAGGGGATTTAGGGAGACAGCCATACTAGATACCAGAAGACACCTCCCCAGAGAACCCAGCCACGAATGAATTCAGGGAAAGGAGATTCGGACTGCATTAAACACTATTGTGTGGCGAATTGGCATACCAGTCTTTTGCGTTTTAAGGTAAAAAAAAAAAAATACCAAACCTCTTCTCAGCTGCTATGGAGTCTCCAGTACTCTTCTTAGGAAACAAGGTTCTCATAGAAACTTACAGAATGACATCTGTCGCCTGCCTATGGTACGAGAATGCTAGGCTCAAGGTCAGTATGCCACTGATTCCAATGACATTCTTGCTCAGGTCCAGGTATGTCAGCGTCCTGTGGCTACGGACCATGGAGGCCATAGCGTGGCAAGATTTGAAGGTGAAGCCGCAATGTTCCAGCCTGTGGGACAGAAACAGACAGAAGGGGAGTTGCCCCACTCACCATCTGAGGACCCAGCTCACACAGAGTGCACAGCCCCAGATCACACAACAGCTGAGGCACTTTTCAAGCCTCTGGCAAGCTTCAAGCTCAGCGAGAATTCTAGCCTCCATGGGAAGAAAGTAGCAGGGGCTGGAGAATTCATTCCGCTCTAGAGAAGGGGCTGGAGAGATGGCTCAGAGGTTAAGAGCACCGGCTGCTCTTCCAGAGGTCCTGAGTTCAATTCCCAGCAACCACATGGTGGCTCACAACCATCCGTTATGAGATCTGGTGCCCTCTTCTGGTGTGCAGATAGAAACGGAAGCAGAATGTTGTATACATTATAAATAAATAAAACCTTAAAAAAAAACTCTAGAGAAAATTGCTGTGTTAGAAATAATTCGTCAGCATGTAAAAGTGGTGCTTATGGCTGTTTGCTACATTCCCTCCTGAAGGGAGGAGGAGGGAGGCTCACAAAGCCAGGTAAGAAACGGAAACTTGCAAGGCCCAGAAAGTTCCCCAAACTTACAAGACTCACAAGGTCCCTCCCTCTGCTTGCTATAAGCGGTAATAACTGCTGAGGAGACTCTCCAGTGGGGCTGCCTACGACTTGTGTGTGAGGCTCTAGAGAAGCAGCCTTTAGGAGTGGCCAGCAATTCTGGGTAGCCACCAGCATGTACATTGCTAACCACTTTCTAGGTAAAAACCATGTTTTCAGAATGACTGCTCTGGAGCTCCCAGACTCCTGAGCGGAAGAAACAATCTGGAAGAGCACCCTGAGAGAACGTAAGGTAGAAGAACCCTGGCCTCAGAGGAGAAAATGGGGGAGACTCACTCCAGAATCGACACGTTGCAGTCAGCATCTGCCAGAGCATTACAGAGTAGGGTGACGCCATTGTCCATCAGCCCATTGTAACTCAGGTCCAGACTTCTCAGGCTTTTATTGTTCTTGAGAGCTGATGCCATGTATCCACAGCAAACTGAAGTCAAAGAACACTGCCTCAGCCTGTGAGGAAGCAACCAGAACGCTATTGGACGGCACTTACTGCTTCCATGTTTTTGCCAAATACGGTGCATTATTTATTTATTTATTTATTTATTTATTTATTTATTTATTTATGGTTTTTCAAGACAGGGTTTCTCTGTGTAGCTTTGGAGCCTATCCTGGCACTCGCTCTGGAGACCAGGCTGGCCTCGAACTCACAGGGATCCTCCTGCCTCTGCTTCCCCCGAGTGCTGGGATTAAAAGGCGTGCGCCACCAACACCCAGCTTGGCATCTTTATTAAGCTCTCAGAGAACATGGTGGGTGGGGGGAGGAAGGAAGGACTGAAAGATGGGGCGCAGAGCTGTGGGATGTTGCCTTGTGGCCATGACGTAACCATTGCGTTCACTGACTCACGGCTGCTATGGTTGCCTGCGTAAGACCTGCACAAGAGCAAGTTAAAAATGCAGCATACATTGGGGAGGGGCTAACAAGTCCCCGTCCCTAACCGAAATGCTAGTGCTAGTTGATGGCAGCTAGGAGAGGGAGAGTCATTTTTGTTTGGGTGTGTGGTCATCAGTAGGTTTCCAGTGCTCTAATGGCCACACACTCGTGTTGCTTGTAGGTAGCACTAATTGGATGTGGTGGTGGTGGTGGTGGTGGTGGTGGTGTGTGTGTGTGTGTGTGTGTGTGTGTGTGTGTGTGTGTGTGTTGATGATATAATGTGATGTAGAGAGGTCAAAGGTCAGTTTGAAGGCATGGTTATCTCCTTGACAGGAGTTGGCTATCTCCTTCAACCACATTGGTCCCTGGGCTCAAACTCTGGTTGTCAAGCTTGCCATCTCGCCAGCTGAGTTGTGAGGTTTTATTGCCCTATTTCCTGTCAGCTCTGTGGTTCCCACCCACAGACTCAAAGTGTCCAGCTGCCTCATGCTCCTGCCGCTATGCCTTTCCCATCAGGACAGAATGAATAGTCCCCCTCAAACCATGAGCCACAAGGAACCGTTTTTTCACGCAAGGAACTTCTTGTTGGGTATTTGGACACACCAAGGGAAAAAATGACTAACATGGACTCTGAGGAAAGTTGTCTAAAGACTGCCTGCTAGTGCAAGCTAAGTGGTCAGCAGAGAATCATTTAGAATGCATTCTGGGCCAGGTGGTGGTGGCGCTCGCTTTTAATCCCAGCACTCAGGAGTGAGAGGCAGGCGGATCTTGTGGAGTCTGGTCTATAAAGTGAGTTATAGGATAGACATAGAAACAACCCTGTGTCAAAAAACACAGACAGACAGACAGACAGACAGACAGAGACAGAGAAACAGACAGAGAGAGAGAGACAGAGAGAGACAAAGAGAGAGAATAAATGTATGCTTATATCCCCCCTCATTCTCTCTACTTTCATACAGTCCAGGACCCAAGCCAAGGGAATGGTGACACCCACTTTTCAGCCTGAATCTTTCCAATAAACACATTCAAGGCAATTGCCCACAGGCATGCTTAAAGGTCCACTCTCTGATCGAGACAGTCACTCAATGAGAGTCTCTTCTCAGCTGCCTCTGTATTATAAAAAAAAAAACAAAAACACAACCCTAAACCGCCACCATATTTATCCTATTTCATAAGTGAGTCCGGAATAGTCTCCTGGTCTCTCCCTCTCCACCACAGAGTCCCAGGAGGAAAATACTTGTAGACGTACACCAGTCTCTGCAAAGGACACAATAAATATTCCAAAATACTCAAGATTTGCCTCAACCCTTCATCCTTCAGGTTGTTCTGTGCCAGGCTCAGGTGGGTCAGCCTCCTACTGTGCGTGAGAGAGAAGGCAATTGCTTCGCAGGAGGCCTCAGTAAGGTTACAGTTTTCCAGCCTGTGAAGAGAAACACACAGACAAGTAAGGGACAGTTTGCATTCGTGCAAGTATGTATGTACACACACACACACACACACACACACACACACACACCCAGGCCAAAGTTTCCCTCCCTCCTCTCCTCCCAGTCCCCCCGAATCAACTCCTCCATTTCTGTTTAGGAAAGGACAGGTCTCCCATGAGTATCAGAAAAACATGGCGTATCAAGTTGCAGTAAGACTAAGCACCTCCCCCTGTATTAAGGCTGAGCAAGGTGAACCAGTATGAGGAGGAGTAGGGTCCCAAAAGCCAGTAATTTGGAGATAGCCCCTATTCCCTGTAGGGGAAGCTGTAGCCACGCCTTCTTAGGGGCTGGGTACAGGAGTACCTGAGGGCTTGTGAGGGCGTGGTCAGAGTGAGTAGGGGGACTGCGTTTTGGTTTCGGTTTCTCTTTGCTTCTTGCTGTACAGACTACCACCGGCTGGCTGGTTCGCTCTGTAAGTAAGGCTTTTCCCTATTAAATACCCTTATATTTCTACCTGACTCCGTATTGGTAATTTACTACTATATCTGGTGTCAGAAGTGGGATACGAACCCACGCCTCCATGCTGTACAGAAACTAGGTACAAATGATGGACCTTCAGAGGAGCCAAAGGCCCTGCCATTGAAGTGGCTTACAGATGAACCAGTTTGGGTAGGACAATGGCCTATGACCTCTGAGAAGCTAGAGGCTTTAGAAAAGTTAGTACAGGAACAGCTAGATGCTGGACACACAGAGGAATTTACCAGTCCTTGGAATTCTCCTGTATTTGTCATCAAAAAGAAGTCAGGTAAGTGGAGAATGCTGACAGACCTGAGAGCTATAAATAAGGTAATTCAATCAATGGGCTCTCTACAACCTGGAATGCCATTACCTTCCTTAATACCTAAAGGATGGCCTATCATAGTCATTGATCTAAAGACTGTTTTTTCACAATACCGTTACAGGAAAATGATAGAGAAAAATTTGCATTTACTGTACCAACTCTTAATAATTCACAGCCAGTTAGGAGATATCAATGGAGGGTTTTGCCACAAGGAATGCTAAATAGTCCTACTTTGTGTCAACACTTTGTACAGCAACCTTTGGGAATAATTCGGAAGAAATTTTCACAATCTCTTGTTTATCATTACATGGATGACATTCTTTTATCAGATTCTAATAAGAAAACTTTGGAACGTATGTTTGAAATGGTGAAGGAAGTTCTGCCTCGTTGGGGATTACAGATTGCACCAAAAAAGATACAAAGAGGAAATTCTATTAACTATTTAGGTTACAAGATAGACTTACAGAGAATCAGACCTCAAAAGGTACAAATTAGGAGAGATCGGTATCAAACTCTTAATTCTCTTCAGAAATTATTAGGGGAAATTTCTCAATTACAGACAATTATTGGTGTAGAAGGACATGACTTAAAGCATTTAAAAATGGCCCTTAAAGGTGATAAGGACTTAAACAGTCTGAGAATATTATCTGCTGAGGCAGAAAAAGAGTTACAATGGGTAGAAAACAGAATATTGAATACACATGTAGATCGGATAAACCTTGATTTAGACTGTATTCTGGTTATCTTGCCATCCAGAGAATACCCTTCTGGAATTCTGATACAGAGGGAAGACACTATATTGGAATGGATATTTCTGCCACATAAACAGAATAAAAAGTTAAAGACATATATAAAAAAGATTTCTGATTTGATTTTAAAGGGTAAATTAAGATTTCGCCAGCTAACTGGAAAAGATCCAGCAGAAATTATAGTACCTTTAACTAATGAAGAAATTTCCTCCTTATGGAAGGATAATGAATATTGGCAAATAGCTCTTACTGACTTTTTGGAAACAATTAGCAACAACTATCCCAAAACTGACAGAATTAAATTCATAAAAAAGACAGTCTGGATTCTTCCACGTATTGTAAGACAAACTCCCATTTCTGGAGTTCTTACCTTCTACACTGATGCCAACAAATCAGGTAAGGCAGGTTATAAAGCAGGTGAGGTAAGTAAAGTAGTTCAAAGTCCATATACATCTGTACAGAAGGCAAAATTATATACAATTCTCATGGTACTTAAGGATTTTACAGAACCTCTTAATATGGTTACTGATTCTCAGTATGCAGAGAGAGTCATGTTACATATTGAGACTACAGAATTTGTTCCTGATAATACAGAATTAACTTCTCTGTTTTTACAATTACAGGAAACTATCAGAAACAGAAGTAATCCTATGTATATTACACATATCAGATCCCATACGGGTCTGCCTGGCCCACTAGCACAAGGCAATGATGAGATTGATCGTTTATTAATTGAAAGTGTACTAAAAGCCTCAGAATTTCATAAGAAACATCATGTAAATAGCAAAGGTTTGAAAAAGGACTTCTCTATCACTTGGCAACAAGCCAAGGAGATAGTAAAAAACTGTCCTACTTGTTCCTTTTATAATCAAACTCCATTGCCAGCAGGTTGTAATCCTAAGGGCATTCGGAGAAATGAGGTTTGGCAGATGGATGTCTTTCACTTTACAGAGTTTAGAAATTTGAAATATGTACATCATACCATAGACAGATTCTCAGGGTTCCAATGGGCTACTGCTCTTAACTCTAAAAAAGCTGATTCTGTTATTATACACCTGCTAGAGGTGATGGCAGTTATGGGTATACCTGCACAAATAAAAACTGACAATGCTCCAGCATATGTCTCTACGAAATTGGAACAATTTTTCAAATATTATAACATAAAGCATGTTACTGGTATACCACACAATCCTACAGGACAAACAGTGGTTGAGCGATCTAATAGAACACTTAAGGAGATGCTCAACAAACAAGCTTGGAAGACTAAATCCCCCAAACATAGGTTGCATAATGCTTTATTAACACTAAACTTTCTTAATGCCAATAAAAAAGGACAAACAGCTACAGAAAGACACTGGACCACGGAAAAAACTGCTGAACTCAATCAGCCAGTATACTTCAAAGATGTACTAACCTCTACATGGAAACCAGGACATGTATTACATTGGGGTAGGGGTTTTGCATTGGTTTCTACAGGAGAAGAAAAACTTTGGATACCATCAAAGTTGATCAAGATTCGACTGAAAAAGGAAAAACCTCTCGACGAGGACAACTGACAGGTATTCTACTAAGGTATATCTTATAAACTAAATAAAAACCTCCCAAAGGAAAGGGAAGTGTTTTGCTTTTATCTTCACAGGAAAACTCATCTTCAGAAGGCAAAGGACACTACATGGGTAGATACTTAAGAAGAAAAGGTAGCTATAACCATCAAATAGAAGGAATGTGCCATACGGTAAACTTTACAGCTGTCTCTCAAAAAACTCTATTTCTCTTTATTTCCTAGTCCCTATTCAATTAAACCAATGCTGGATTTAGAGATGGATTTAACTTTCCTCCTCTAAAATCCAAGCACATTATTTAACTAAGCTTTAGTGTTTCTATGTTGTATCAAAAAGCCAATTGATGTAATACAGAATAAAAGAAGAATTTGGGGACTGTCTTTGTCTTTTCTTGGATCTTTCTCTCAAGGTGTACACCCTTTCATAATTGTTATGCTCTCATGGTTGCATTCCCTAGCATGTGTACATACACAAGCAAACATTTCTCTGCTAACTGTTCATGTTTGAGTCCCACACAGCCAATGAAGACCTGCCTGACAGCAATCCCTGGACACCCTGGAAAGAAAATGGGCCACACCTCCTCGACTGCACTGGATCCAACTTGCTCCATTTCAGCTGACACTCCGGCCAGAGGTTCGGGTACTGACTTCAATCAAGTTGAGGATTTCAAGTGAGATCTTCAATCAAGTGAATCCCATCTAACATGGACTGGATACTAACATTTTCTTTCTACAGGACCTCACATGACTATCATCGTCCCATTTCAGCAGAAAGTAACTTGGAAAATGCTACGCCCCCTTTCCCCATTGTTGTCACTTAGGATAGTGTATATACCTTGTTAGGAATAGCTTCCTATTGTTTATGGTTCGGTTTGGAAGGAGGTGTTCAGGCTTAGACACCTCTTTCAGATGACTTTAGGGTTTAGTTAAAATAGATAGTTATCTTCTTATATTTTACCTTTATACTGTTAAGTTTTAATCCTCTTTTAGACTAAAAGGGGAATTGTAGGGGAAGCTGTAGCCACGCCTTCTTAGGGGCTGGCTACAGGAGTACCTGAGGGCTTGTGAGGGTGTGGTCAGAGTGAGTAGGGGGACTGCGTTTCGGTTTCGGTTTCTCTTTGCTTCTTGCTGTACAGACTACCACCGGCTGGCTGGTTCGCTCTGTAAGTAAGGCTTTTCCCTATTAAATACCCTTATATTTCTACCTGACTCCGTATTGGTAATTTCATACTATAATTCCCACTGCTAGAGGTCTCACAAGAGGACCAACTAACTACACAATGGTCACATATATGCAGAGGGCCTAGGTCAGTCCCGTACAGGCTCCCAGGTTGTGGGTTTAGTATCTGTTGAGTTCCTATGAACCCAGATTAGTTGATTCTGTGAGTTTTCTTGTGGTATCCTTGACCCCTCTGGCTCCTACAATTGACAAGGGACACACACACACACACACACACACACACACACACTTGTTTTGGTTTTTGAGACAGGGTTTCTCTGTGTAGCTTTGGAGGCTGTGCTGGAACTCGCTCTGTAGACCGGGCTGGCCTTAAACTCACAGAGATCTGCCTGCCTCTGCCTCCCGAGTGCTGGGATTAAAGGGTGTGTGCCACCACAGCCCAGCTGTGTCCTCTTTTTAACTGCTGGGATTTTGTCTCTTCCTCTCATTGAGACGGTAGCTTTTGCTGCACTCGTTGTAAAATCGGTTTAGTTTTGCTTTCTGTGTATGAGTGTCTGTCTGCATATATGCCTGTGGGCAGCACCCATGTCAGAAGCAGGCAGTGCACCCCCTAGAACTGAAGTTACGTTTGGTTGTGAACCATGTGGGTGCTGGGAACCAAACTTGGGTGTTCTGGAAGAGCAGCCAGTGCTCTCAGCTGCTGAGCCCTCTCTGTTTCACTCTCTATCACAGTGTTTCCTGACCCCATTGTTCTTTCACTCTGTTATCCCCTCTCCCACACAACTTGAGAACCCTAAGAGCTGTCGATACAGCCATGAGAAGTCTTCTGTTTCTAGGAGGAGAGAGCTCAGGTTAAAGTGCTCCAAACACACACACACACACACACACACACACACACACACACACACACACACTGAACACACACGTGCAAAAACACACAGTCACACATACACACCACACACATAAAAATAGTCAGAGAGACACTACACACACACACACACACACACACACACACACACACACACACAAAACCTAGCTGTGGAAATGAATTATAACTGTCCCTTGTTTCTGGGTGGTGGTGGCACACACCTTTAATCCCAGCACTCGGGAGGCAGAGGCCAGCCTGGTCTACAGAGCTAGTTCCAGGACAGGCTCCAAAGCCACAGAGAAACCCTGTCTGAAGAAAGAAGAAGATGAAGAAAAGAAAGAATGAATGGAAGATCCATTCCCTGCATTAGTAGGTATGGACTTTATGGATGCCACAGTGAACAGGCAGATTATTGGGCCAATGAGGGGGTTGGAAGGCTAAGGCTCTCACAGCCAAACTCGATGAGCTGAGTTAGGTTTTGGAACCAGCAGAGTGTTGTGAGAGAACTGGTTCTTGTAAGTTGTCCTCTGACCTCTACATGTGTGCCATGACATTCGTGTGCACGGGCACACACACATAGGCATGGGTGTACAGGTAGAAATAAATAATGAAAAATAAGATCACTCAGAAAAATCAAGAAGCATCGATTAAAACCATAAAGTGCCATTTGTAGTTCAACAGGTTGGCAAAACCAAAAAAAAAAAAAAAAAAAAAAAAAAACCAGAGTCAGTTGAGAATTTCAAGTCCTGGGAACTCTGCTGTGTATGTATTGCAGGTAGGACTAGAAATTGGTATAGCCAGCCACAAAGCCTGGCAGACAGAAGATGAGCCCTCTTCAACTCTGGAATTCTGCTCGTGAAATGTCCATTTATTTTTTACTTTTTTGTTTTTTCGAGACAGGGTTTTTCTGTGTAGCTTTGGAGCCTGTCCTGGCACTCGCTCTGGAGACCAGGCTGGCCTCGAACTCACAGAGATCTGCCTGCCTCTGCCTCCCGAGTGCTGGGATTAAGGAATGTCCATTTAAAGCATGCATGTGTGAATGGACTGTGTATTTACACGCACACATATACACATATCATTAAAAATAAACTATTGATCGAAAGAGGAAGCAGAGCAGATGCCACCGTCTGTGTAAAATGTAAGGTAACGAAAACCCACGTGCCATCCTGCTTAAGGACAAGTGTGTAACAGTGCTGGAGTGAAGAGAGTCCAGCCTGTTTCACTCATTGGCTGGTGGACACACCAAGCTCATTGCAATGATACACACTAGGGTATTAGGTATAAGTATATACCTGTCTGAGGGTTTCTATTGCTGTGGAGAGACACCATGAGCATGGTAACACTTACAAAGGAAAACATTTCTTTGGGGCTAGCTTACGGTTTAGAGGTGTGGTCTATTATCGTCACAGTGGGAATCATGGCGTTGTGCAGGCAGACAGGGTGCTGGAGAAGGAGCCGAGGGTTCTGCCTCTTGAGCCACAGGCAAAGTGAACTGGCTTGCGCTTCTGAGACTTCAAAGCCCAACCCCTAAGGACACAACTCTTCCAACGCCTATTTCAATGAGGCCACTTCCTAATAGTGAGGCTCCCTGGGCCTCTGGGGGGTATTTTATTCAAACCACCACAATACCCTTGAAAGATTTATTTTAGTTTTTCAATTATGCATATGTGTCTACATGGGGGTGTGTGTGCACATGAGTGCAGATGACCACGCAGGCCAGAAAAGGGCATTGGAACCCCTGGAGATGGAGTTAAAGGCTGTTTTGAACTACCCCGCATGGGTAGCTGGGTGCTGATCTTGGGGCTTCTGCTAGAGTAGTGCGTGCTCTTAACTGCTGAGCCCTAACCCTAGGTAGATTTCTATTGCTTTGACAAAATCCTATGACCAAAGCAACTTGGGGAGGGAAGGGTTTAATCTGTCTTATAATGTACAGCTCGCCATCCAGGCAAGTCAGGTCAGGAATCCAAAGCAGATACCATAGAGGGGTGCTGCTTACTGGCTTGCTCCCCATGGCTTGCCTAGTCTACTTTCTTATAGCCCCCACGACCACCTGCTCAGGGGTGGGCACAGTGGAATGGGCCTACTCACATCAATTATTAATCAAGAAAATATCCTACAGGCTTACCTATGGGCCAATCTGATGAAGGTATTTTCTCAGTTAAGATTCCCTCTTCCAGGGTCTGGAGAGATGGCTCAGAGGTTAAGAGCACGGGCTACTCCTCCAGAGGTCCTGAGTTCAATTCCTAGCAACCACATGGTGGCTCACAACCATCTATAATGAGATCTGGTGCCCTCTTCTGTCCTGCAGGCAGATGTGCAGGTAGAACATTGCACACATAATGAGTAAATAAATTAAAAAAAAAAAGACAAAAAAGAGGAAAAAATATTCTCTTATCCAGAGGAGCAATAGTATGAGCAAAGGGGTCAAGACCATGTTGGGGAAACCTACAGAATCAGTTGACCTGAGCAAGTTGGAGCTCACTGACCCCAGAGTGACAGTTGGGGAACTTGCATGAGCCCAAACTATGCCCTTTGAATGTGGGTGACTCTTTATGGGGCCACTGGCAGTGGGACTGTGCATGAACTGTCTTTTTGGAGTCCATTCCCTATGGAGAGATACCTTGCTCAGCCTAGATACAGCGGGGAGGGCCTTGGTCCTTCCACAAGTGATGTGACAGACTTTGTTGACTACCCGTGGGAGGTCTCACCCTCTCTGACGAGTGGAGTGGATGGAGGCTGGGGGGAGGGGGGAGGGTGGAACTGGAATTGGTATGTGAAATAAAAAAGAATTAAAACAAATCTAAAAAGAGGAAAACCGAAAGATTCCCTCTTCCGAGAGATGTCTAGATTTGTGTCAAGTTGTCAAGGCAACCGGCACAGATATTATACATCTTGTGTTCCCTCCCTCTGCCCTGGATGCTCCTTTACATAGCTATCCAATCGTGCCCACCATAAGACTTACCCCTGTTAAATCCGTGTACCTTCTGCCACGATGGTGAAGGATTTTCTCATGGAAACCCTGAAGCTACCAAATGATAACGGCAGGAAGAGAAGTTAAACTTACGCCAGCTCCCTGATGTAACTCATTAACAGGAAGTTCACGCAGAACATATGAAGGGCATTTTCTCTCAGTAGCAGGGTCTTCAGCTGTGTAGTCCTTTGAAGATCGCTGGTGAAATGAGCCCAGTCTGCAGGGCTGATCTCACAACGCTCCATCCTAGACACGCCAAGCACAGATGGCAATCCTTACACCTGGAGTAAATGGTGCCCTCAAAGACCCTCTCCTCTATCTCGTATTCTACTTCTTTAAATAAGGATAACGGCAGGAGTTACTTTCAGCCCCTCAGTCATACGCTCGAGGAGACTCCAACCAGCTAAGATTCCTGGAAGAAAACTCCCTAGCATGTTGGGTTTCCAGGAAGTTGTGTATGAGATTTAAAGTGCCAGCATATGTGGGTCACCCGCATGCTAGGGTGGGCTTTCAGTGGTGCAACTGGTTTTGAGTTGTCTATGCTCCTGTAGGTAGCCCCTCACTTATACAACCGTAAGTAACTCCAAGGAACTCATCGGTTCCTAAGTTGGACTTTGGAGACATCATTTCTTGCTGTGTTGTCAGTTCTGTATCTGGGGTGAGTGGACATTTATACCCAGCTCTCCAGGAATAGTGTCACAGAGCACTGGGGCCAAGGAGGAAATGGACCAAGAGCATATTATATCCTATGTGAAAATGTCCTTATTAAATCCAGTACGCTGCATAATAAATTCATGCCGGTAAGAACTTAGAAAAAGAAATTGGAGGCTGGAGAGATGACACAGTGGTGAAGAGCACGGGCTGCTCTTTCAAAGGACCTGGGTTCAGTTCCCAGCACCCACATGACCCCTCACAACCATCTGTAATGGCAGTTCCAGGAGTTCTGGTGCCCTCTTCTGGCCTCTAACGGTACTGCCTGCATGTGGGGCACATACACCAATGTCGATAAAATATCCATACACATAAAGTAAACAAGTCTAACCACTAAAAAAAAAAAATCCAAAGCAACAAAAGACCCTAAAATATGCAAAACCCCCAAAGAACGACAAAGCTAACACATGATCTATCGACCCCATTTCTGGGCATTATCCAAGGTAATTGTCATCACTTTATACTTTAAAGTTGAATAAAACTAACAGTAACTGGACGTAAGGAAGCCAGGCTGGCACAGAGTGCACGATGTGATCATTCATTTTGCAGAGACCAACCATCTAAGTGCTGTCAGTCATTCTAGCCTCTGCCCTTACCTCACAGACTGCACAAGAGAGTTGGGTGAGCTCAGCGTGATAGCCAGGACTCTCACGGCCTGGTTTCCCAGCATTGTGTGTTCTATACTCAGCTGTCGCAGATGCTTGTTTTGATTCAAAACATGGAATAAGTCGTCATTCTCCATATGGTTCACAAACTTCAAACTGGAGGATGAAACGGCATCCCGTTACTTCAGTGATCTTACGTGTAAGCCCGTGTGTGTGTGTGTGTGTGTGTGTGTGTGTGTGTGTGTGTGTGTGTGTGTGTGTGTGTGTGTGTGTGTGTGTGTGGAGGCCTGATGTTGATGCTGTCTTCCTTTTTTTTTTTTTTTTTTTTGAGATAGTTTCTCTATGTAGCCCTGGCTGTCCTGGAACTCACTCTGTAGATCAGGCTGGCCTAAAACTCAGAGATCCACCTGCATCTGCCTCCCTGAGTGCTGGGATTAAAGGTGTGTGCCACCACCACCTGGCTCCATTTTATGGATTGGTTAGACTAGCTGACCAGCAAGCCTAGTGTTGAGATTATAGGCTTGCACGGCCCTGCCTGGCTTTTAAGTGGGAGCTAGGACTCGGAATTGAGATCTTTGTGGGTGGGTAGTAAGCACTGTCCTGACTGAGCCGGCTCCCCAGCTCCTTCAGCATTCTTCCTGTGCTATGGTAGACACTCAGTACGTGGGAGGCAATAACAGCTTTGCTAACAGAAGAAAAGGCCATCAGATAGTGGCCAAGGGCTATGGCAGACCTAACGTTGTGTTTTAAGGAAGAATCAGTAGTTTGCTTATGTGATGAATGGTTACATTGCTGGCTCTTAAAAGCCCCAGAGATTGGGGGTACAGTTTAACAGCCAAAAGAACTGACTATGGGGTTAGATCTTTTTGATTAAAAAAAAGACTCTCTCTCTCTCTCTCTCTCTCTCTCTCTCTCTCTCTCTCTCTCTCTGTGTGTGTGTGTGTGTGTGTGTGTGTGTGTGTGTGTGTACATATGTGTGTGCTCACAGAGTCCAAAAGAGGGTATTGGACTCTCTGGAGCCAGGGTTACAGGCATAGTGAGTTCTAGGATGACAAAGCACTCTTTCTCTCAGAGATGGTTCTGTGGGCTCTACTGCATGGCTACACTGAACCTTCTCATCATGACGATCCATGAAAATGTAATAGTATTAGTATTAGTAGTGGTAGTATTGCTAATGTTTGCTTTTTGAGACAGGGTCTCACTCCCCTTGCTGGTCTCCAACTCACCATGCAGAACAGGCTGGCCTCAAGCCAATCGAGATCCACCTGCCTCTGCCTCCTGAATGCTGAACTACAATGTATGTTCCACCACACCCAGCTTTTATTATTGTCATCATGTATATTTGCATTCGGGTGTGTTGAGAGAGTGTGTGTGCACGCGTGTTGAGTGAGTGTGAGTTGTTGTGTTGAGTATGTGTGTGTTGAGTGTGTATGCTTGTGTGTAGAGTATTTGCATGTGGGCCTGTGTGTGTGTGTGTGTGTGTGTGTGTGTGTGTGTGTGTGTGTGTGAGTGAGTGTCTGCATGTGTGCTGAGTATGTGTGTCAATTCATTCACATGTGTTGAGTGTGTGTGTGTGCATATTGTGTATACTCTCATGCACAGAGGCCAGGAAAGGACTCCTGCTCCCTTGGTGCTGGAATGGTAAGTGGTTGTGAACTACCGGATATGGGTTCTGGGAACTAAACTTAGGGCTTCTGCAAGTTCAGTACAAACTCTTCACCACTGAGCCCCGGCTCCATCCCTCCTTATTATCTGTCCTTTTATGGGTATGGGCACATTGACACACACAGCAGTATATTGGCAGAAAACCAGTAATCCATCCTGTAATCTGCTCCCTTGGCATTCATGGAGCCAGTCATCGGCACGGCAGGAACTGCCGAGACTTCTGGCTCCCTAGTGTGTGGTTTTACTCACCCACCAGCTCAAATTCACTTTCTGAACACAGTAATTGCCCTACTGAGAGTTGAACATAGCACACCCAGAATAGTGAATGGGGGGGATAAGAAATGTGGTTTGTGTGCAACTGAATACCGTTAGCCTTGAGAAAGCGTGACACCAGTGTTGGGGAGATACCCGGTGGGCAGAGTGCTTGCTGCCCAAGTGTAAGATCCCAGCACTTGAATCAAAAGCAGGGTATTTATAATCCCAAGGTTTTAGAGAAAGAAGCAGAAGGATCTCAGTCCAGACGAACGAGTGAGCTCTATGTTCAGTAAGGGACCCTGTCTCAGAAAGAGGGAGGGCGTTGGTGGCGCCTGCCTTTAACCCCAGCACTCGGGAAGCAGAGGCAGGTGGGTCTCTGTGAGTTTGAGACCAGCCTGGTCTACAAGAGCGAGTTCCAGGACAGCCTCCAAAGCCACAGAGAAACCCTGTCTTGAAAAAAAAAAAAAAAAAGAGGGAGGGAACAATTAAAATACCCAACATTGACCTCTGGCCTTCACACACAAACACACACACACACACCTACACATACAACAAAAGAAAATACAGATGAAAATGCCATAAAGAAACCCATTACAAACATAAAGCATTTCGAGCCACTAAAAACAATGCAATTGTTTGAAATAAAATAGTTTGCTGTGTGCACATGGGGTGTGAAAAGGAAGAAGGAAGTTAAACGGAATCAGATGTTTCCACTGACTTCCTCCCAGGCAGGAAGTGGTCACTGTTGTCTGGGGTATACTCGTTTTTGCTACATGTTGGGATGTGAATTTGAAACCACGTAGGTTCGCGTGCTTGAAGACTTGGACTGCGGTTTTGGTACCCTTTGGGAAGGTCATGGAACCTTTAGGAGGTGGAGCCTCACTGGAGGAAGCCTGTCACTGGGGGCGGGGTTTAAGGTTTCATAGCTCAGACTCACTTCTTGTTCTCTGTGTTCTCCTGTGTGTCCCCGTGAGCATGGTTGAAATGGGAACAGCCACCTTCCTGCTCCTATTACTGCATGGGTGTCGCCATGCCAACCCCAGCATGGTGGGCTCCTTCTCTTTGGAACTGTGAGCTGAAATAAGCCCTTTCCCCCTTCACTGGCTTCTTGTCAGTGTATTTTAGTAACAGACAAGTAAGCAAACACAGAGAACGGTACTCACTGTAGACTTGGCAGTTTACACTGGGGTTGCTTCAGGGCCATGGTGAGCATCTTCATGAATGGGACCTCCGGGATGGCGTTGGTCACAGTCAGAGCTTCCAAATCTTCAGCTGTTTTTAACACAGAACAGATATCTTGCCACCAGGTGAAAAGAATCTCATAATCTTTCATTCTAAGTGAAAAGAAGATTTTTTTTTTTAAAGGGTAGGGCCCAAGATTGACATTAAACGCAAGGAAATTTTGAGTTAAAGGTTGAATCAGTAGCCTGAGAACCTGCAGGCCACTCCAGCCAGGGAAGCCGATAGTCTTAACTGTTGGCTTTCACCTCCCCTGAAGCTCCCTCCCAAACCAGTTCCGCGGTCTTATGCCCAGCTCTATAGCTGACACCTGCTCAGACCTCCCCTTCCCAATTCCGAGTGGATCACACAGACCTTCTTCCAAGCTCCCTTCTTCCACCCCAGCAGGCATGCTCAGGGCACCCACAGGCCACTCTGGCCAGCTAAGCTGGCAGGCTAACTAAAATCTGGGGTAGCACCAATTCTGCCATGACATCTTACTCTCTGTCCCCATTTCCAGGGGACTAAGCAGATCCTGATGGATGGAACACCCGATTCCTCCCTGCTGTGGATCCTCTCATGCTGCCTAGGCTAATCCCATTATTAAGCATCAGTTCCTGGTAATGACACCTAGAAATATATTCTATCTGGGACCCTCCCCCCAGTGGCCACAAATATCCCAGAAGAATTTTCTACCAAGCAAAACACAGCCACCACAAATTCCTAAGAATCAGAGATGGCACCGGAAACCAGGAACAAAACACCCACCCAACACAGACAAGAGCAGATAGCAGCACCTAGAGTTACAGTCTTCTTAACCCCAGATGCCTATTTGCCAGCAAGAAAACACAACTAGTAACAACCAAGACAGTATGTCTTCACAAGAGCCCAGCAATCATAGCACAGCAAACCCTGAATAGTCCAACCTAGCTGAAGAATAAGCAAAAGACCTTAAAACAGCCTGTCTGAAGATGATTGAGGTCCTTAAAGAGGAAATGAATGAATCCCTTAAATCTACAATAACACAAACAGTGGAAGGAAATGAACAAAAAGTTCAAGGCCCAAAAATGTGAATAGAGTCTATAAAAAACCAAACTGAGGAAAATATAAAATAAAAATTTTGGGACTGCTGAGTGATAGTGGTAAACACCTTTAATCCCAGAACTCAGGAAGCAGAGATGGGTGGATCTCTGTGAGTTCAAAGCTAGCTTGGTTTACAGAGAAAGTTCTAGGACAGGCTCCAAACCTACAGAGAAACCCTGCCTTGAGAAACAAAAACAAAAACAAAACAAAACAATTGAAAACAAACAAAAGAACACAGAAATAGACTGAACCAGAAAAGAAAGTCCCTTTGGCACACAATGGAGGAAATAATATATTCCATGAAAAAACCAAATTCCAACAATATCTATATACAAATCTAGTCCTACAGAAGGTCCTAGAAGGAAAACGTCAATGTAAAGAGGCTAACCACACCCAAGAAAACATAAGGAATAAGTAAACCCAGATCAAGAAATCAAATGAAGGGAAACACACACACACACACACACACACACACACACACACACACACACACACACCAAAATAAAAACAGGAATCAACAACACTGTTCATTAACATCTCTCATCATCAATGGTCTCAATACCTTAACCAACACTGCTGCCTTTTGGACCAGGTTGTGCCAAAGGGGCAACCACAGAGTGCCAGTGTTTTCTCTGTAGCTGATTTCCTTGCTGTTTGTGATTTGGCTCCAGGCCAAGATGATGGGATATTTTCTTTGTGTGTGTGTGTGTGTGTGTGTGTGTGTGTGTGTGTGTGTGTGTGTGTGTGTGTAATAGCTTTTGTTTTTTAATATTTGTAACAGTAAATTGAGAACTTAAACATTTTATCATCAGAGGTGTTTTTCATGTAGCTTTTGCTTGTAGTTCTGTTTATAAAAGATTGTGTGATGCTATCAAATATCACACACTTATATACATTGCAAAATGATTTTAATGACATTGGTTTTGCTCATAGTGTTTACTAAAAACCATCAAGTTTAAGAACATATAAGGTAATTGGATGTTGTTGAGGGGAGAACTAAACATCTAAAATAATACCACTGGGGGAATGGTTGCTGTAAAAATTAAATTCTATTCATTATATTGTTGGGGAGGATTTTGTTGATGGTGGATTGACTGGGGGGGTGGGTTGGGTTGGTTGTTGGTTTTGTTGTTGTTGTTTTAGAAAAAAAAGATGATGGGATATTTTCATTGTTTTTTAAACTCTATTTCTTGCTATGATCCTAGCTTTGGACCTCTTGATACCTCTCTAAATCTTATGTTAGTGTTAAAAAAAAAAACCCTGAAACAAAAACCAAAAACAAGAAAGATGGCCATCTTGCCAAATGCAATTCCCATCACACCCTCAGAATCTCAAAATAACTCCTCACTCAACTTTAAAGGACAATTTTCAGGTTCATATGGAAACACACACACACACACACACACACACACACACACACACACACACACACACACACAGAGGAAGCTAAAACAATCCTAAACAATAAAAATGCCGTGTGAGGTATCACTAGCCCCGATTTCAAATTGTACAGCATGGTATCAGTAAAAACAAAACAAAACAAAACAAAACAAAAAACAAAAAACAGACACAGTGGTCAACAGAATTGAAATGAAGCTCCAGACAGAAACCCACATCTATGGACCCCGGATTTTTGATAAAGAAGCCAAAAACTACAGAATGGAAAAATGGAGTTGGAACCCATACCGGACACTGCTGACTAGAGACTAGATAGCCCAGAGACCCAGGATAGAAGAAGCAAATGCTACTGGTCTAAAGTCAAAAAGTAGCAGTAAAATGGCCCCTAGTGACATTTGCTATACTCATAGATCAGGGCCTGGCTCAGCCATCATCAGAGATGCGTCCTCCTGCAGCAGACGGGAATAAATACAGAGACCCTCAGCCAGACATGATTCGGAGAGTGGGAGACCTTGGAACATTAGATGCTAAAGGGGCATCTCTATGAGCTCCTTCCCCTCAGGGATCAGGGACCCCTTGGGAAGAGGGCGTGGAAAGAGTCAGAGGGGATGGAAGACACCAGGAGACAAGGCCCTCTGACTAGACACGAGCAAAGCTCCCCTGAGCCCACAGACTGAGGCAGCACGCCCAGGGCCTGCACATGTCTGCACCGGGACCCCTGCATGTGTGCTACGGCTTCCAGTTTCGTGGTTTTTAATGGGTTCCCCAGTGTGTGAATGAGTGGGTCTCTGTTTCCTCTTTTCCTTTTGTTGGTTTTGGCCGATTCTGATGCATTTCCTTTTTTTCTCTTATTATACTATATTTTATTATAGCTTATTTTATTTGATTATCATCCCCTGGAAGCCTGTTTTGTTTTAGAGACAGAGAGGGAATGCATCAGAGGGGGTAGGGAGTAACTGGGAGGTGGACAGGGAGGGGAAATCACTATCAAGATATGATATGTGAGAAAATCTATTTTCTTTCTCCCTTTCTCCCCTTTCTCCCCTTCTCTCTTTCTCTCTTTCTCCCTCCCTCTCTCTCTCTGTCTCTCTCTCCCTTTCTTTCTTTCTTTCTTTCTTTCTTTCTTTCTTTCTTTCTTTCTGTCTGTCTGTCTGTCTGTCTGTCTGTCTGTCTTTCTTTCTGTCTTTCTTTCTGTCTTTCTTTCTTTCTGTCTTTCTTTCTCTCTCCCTTTCTTTCTCTCTCCCTTTCTTTCTCTCTCCCTTTCTTTCTTTCTCTCTTTCTTTCTTTCTTTCTTTCTTTCTTTCTTTCTTTCTCTTTTCGAGACAGGGTTTCTCTGTGGCTGTGGAGCCTATCCTGGCACTCGCTCTGTAGACCAGGCTGGCCTCGAACTCACAGGATCCACCTGCCTCTGCCTCCAGAGTGCTGGGATTAATGGCATGTGCCACCAACACCCGGTGAGAAAATATGTTTTCAATAAAAGAGAAAAAAAGACAAAAAAAAAAAAAAACCGAGGAAGCACAGGGCTGGCATTTAGCATAAAAGAATCAGGCCAGTTGTGGTGGCGAACGCCTTCAATGCCAGCACTCGGGAGGCAGAGGCAGGCGGATCTCTGTGAGGTCAAGGCCAGCCTGGTCTAGGACAGTCAAGACTCCAGAAAGAGACCCTTTCTCAAAAAAACCAAAATCCAAACCGAACCCCAAATAAGTTAGGAGAACCATGCAAACTAGAGAGCAGAAAGAGATGGGGCTTCACTAGCCTAACCTAACACTGACTTAGCAAGATGGCTCAGTAGGTAATAGCCCCTGCCACCGTGCCCCTCAACCAGAGTTGGATCCCTGGGACTCACAGGCTGGAAGGGGAGAACCAACTCCTGCAAGTTGTCCTCAGGCCTCCACGTGTGCACTCTGTATGCATGTACCCATCTCCACATTAGATGAATAAAACATAATGAAAAAGTACCCAGGTGGCTGCAAGGTGTGTCTTAGAGCATTTGCTGCTCTTTTTTTTTTTCCCCCCGAGACAGGGTTTCTCTGTGTAGCTTTGGAGGCTGTCCTGGAACTAGCTCTTGTAGACCAGGCTGGTCTCGAACTCACAGAGATCTGCCTGCCTCTGCCTCCCGAGGGCTGGGAATAAAAGCGTGTGCCACCAACTCCTGGCTTAGCATTTGCTGCTCTTATAAAAGAGCAAGGTTTGCTCCCCAGGACCCACGTGTTGGCCAACAACCATCTGTAACTCCAGTTCCAGGGGACCCAGTGCCTTGCTTTGGTCTCAGAGGACATCAGGCACACATGTGGTCCTCAAACATACATGCAGGCAAAATGTCCACATGCATCAAATAAAATCTAAACGAAACAGAACACTAACAACAGAGGGGAAACACAATTGCTCCCCGTGTTCCCAGGAGGCAAGAACCCTAGAGAGAAGCAGGCTACTACCCAAAACTAAACACTCACTGAATGCCAAGGGAAGGCTTTAGTGAGCTGGGCCAATGGTCCTTGTAGAAGTCTGTTGAGAAAGTCAGTTCTACTTTCTTCAGAGCTCCACAGTGCTTAAGGCAAAAGGCAGATGCCTGGAGGTCTTCCAGTCTCTTGATTGTGAAAGACACTTTCTGATAATCCAGCAGCACACTCTTTACAAAGCTCTCCTCCGCGGTTTCGGAGAGACAGTGGAATATTGGTGTGTGCATGTAGCCTTCATAGTCCTTCAAAGTGGTTAACACTTTTCTGGCCTCTTGTTTATTAGCCAAGCACAACTTGCGCTTGAAGGATCTCATTGCGATGCCAGCAGACTTTTCATTAAAAAGACCAAACAAGAATAGCCCCATTTGAGAAAAATAGGTTTCTTTTTCTCTTGACATGTTGATCAGATCACAGGTGTTCTTAAAGCTCAACGGATGATAATACAGCATCCTGTTGGGAGAAAAGAGAACATAGAACAAGGCACCAAAAAATTCCTGGAAGATAAACAAGGCAAACATGTAACGATCTCCTTGGCCTTCTAGCTTTCGAAGGATGTTCACATGAAGAAAGGCGTCTATGGTGGTCTCGTCCACCATGACACACTGGAAGTCCCTCTTGTCAAACACGCTCTTGAGGCACCATATGCCCTGGGCAGCCAGATGGCACACACCTTCCCACTGTTTTCGGTAATCACCATGGGCAAGTTTCTTAAATATAGTTGGGAACAAATTATCCAGATACAAGACAAACACAGATGTGGCATTTGGACAAGCCTTTGTGAGATCTACCATTTTTCTTATTTGTTTTCTTAGACAACAACATACCACCCAGCATACCGCTGGGACCCGACACATGGACAAGAGAATGGCGTTTTTCATGGCAAAATCCACAGCTTGGTTGCTTCTTATTTTGCTTGTGAAATACAACCTGAGATAGTTGAGTGCTTCAATCCTGTTAAATCCCGTCAGGGCGATATTGTAGGGACATCTGAGCACGAGTTTAATGTGTCCCCAGGAGCTTGGCCTCACCATGAGCAGGAGTGTGGCTTCAGGAAGCATCCTTTTGGTTAGCAAACTGTTTAGGAGAACAGACCCAGGCAACTTCTGGTTCCAGTCTTCCACCAGACCCGCTGGTTCTGTGTTGAGGGGAGATGTCAGCTCCTCAAAACCATCAAACAGGAGCAGAAGTTGTTCTGGTCTGGATAAAATCTTAGACACGAGAGCCGGAGGCCTAAGCCTTTGGCCCGCAATCAACTCGGAGAAGCTGCGCTCGCCCACCCAGTTCAGGTCTCGGCAGTGGAAATAGAAAGCGTACTTGAATTTGTGTGCGTAAAACTTGTCGTGTGCCCACATCACCATCACCTTTCTGGCCAGGGTTGTTTTTCCAATCCCAGGGATCCCGTGGATGACCACAGTCTTAGGCTGTCTCCCAAAGGGCCACCTGGGTAGAAAGACACATTGCAAAATTGCCTCGTGTTTTTCCACCTTGCTGTACAAGAAGTCTGCTTGGTTTCCAGGCCAGATGGTATTGTTCCATACAGGGTGGGTCTCTTCCACCACGCGCTGTTTGTACTCCTGGATTTTATCTAGAATCGTAAAGAAAAACAGAACTCCTTTAGAGTTTTTCAGAGCACCGGTTTAAAAAACACATAGTCGCATAAGTCCACTCCAGTCTCCGTGAAACATTTGCTTTTCCTTTGGGAATCCATCTTCCCACTCTCAAGCCCTTGCTAGTCACATAATATAGAGATCCAGCCGTGTGGATATTCGTGACAGTGTTGCTCATGATAGATACGTTATGGAACACCCAAGCTAGGGTGTAGCTACAGCGGGCATCTTAACCCACTCACTATCCCTCAGTGCCTAGAGATCCCAGAGACAGGATTCTAGGGGGAAAAGAAACAAAACAAACCATGCTAATGTATAACAGAGTCTCTCACATTGTACAAGGTAACAGACCCAGAGGGAACTAAGGACCAAGGAAACATCCTATGTTATAGAGTTCCACCATCCGTGGTTTCTGCAACAATGTCTTCATCCAGCTACCTACTGAAAGGACTTTTAAAAAAATTGCATTTGTGCTGAACATGTACCTATGCTTAAAAATCATCATTTCCCA
This sequence comes from Cricetulus griseus, assembly GCF_003668045.3. Lineage (NCBI taxonomy): Eukaryota > Metazoa > Chordata > Mammalia > Rodentia > Cricetidae > Cricetulus > Cricetulus griseus. Next base: position 24,076,154 of record NC_048602.1, on the reverse strand, counting down.
AAACATTACAATATAATGATGATTTGCAGATCTGGCAAGACGGTTCAGTGGGGAAAGTGTCATGCATGATCTCCAGGAGAGAAATGACACCAGAAAGTTGTGTTCTGGCCTCCACATGCATGCAGTAACGTGTGTGTGTGTGTGTGTGTGTGTGTGCCCAAGAACACCTAACATGAATAAAAGAAAAACCCAATTATTTGCTTATAAAATTTACATTATTTTAGATATCAAATGGGACATCTAAAGCACAGTCTCTTCCTCCAGGGCTTAGAGATCATTGAGGAAGATGATGCAGAAAGATTGTAAGAGCCAGAGGTAGTGAATATCTGTAGTGGGAAAGTGTTTTCTGGATATATCAGGGCCCTTGTGCTCATGCACTCACAAAGACTGTGACGGTCCGCATAGGACCTGTACAAGACCGATGGCTCTTATCTTAGTCGGGGTTTTTATTGCTGTGAGGAGACACCATGGCCATGGCCAGTCTTAAATGAAAACATTGAATTGAGGTGATGGCTACAGTTTTAAAGGTTCTGTCCGTTATCATCAGGAAGTGGAGCATGGTAGCACGCACCCAGATACGGTGCTGAAGCTGAGAGTCCTCCGTCTTGATTCAGAGGCAACTTGACTTGACTGTGGTCATGAGTGAAGCTTGAGAAAAGAGACCTCAAAGCCCGCCCCCACAGTGACGCACTTCCTCTGACCAGGCCACACCTCCTAAGAGTGCCACTCCCTTTGGGGCCACTTTCTCTCCAACCACCACCGCTCTACGCCAATGCTGTGTAGAGCATTGGGAAGAACTAAGGGGACCCAGGGGGTTTAAAATGAAGAGCGTGCGAAGTTAGCAGAGAAAAGCGACCTGGGGTTTTGGCCACATTGGAGGGGAGGGACAGGAGGTAGATTTGATCAGAACACAGCGTATGAAATCATCAGCAATGGGAAAAGAAACAACTGGCTGATGATTGGAAGTGCTTGGGCGGGATGCGTGGAGGTCAAATGCAAACACCGCATCATTGCCTACGAGAGACTTGAGCATTCGTGCAGTTTGATAAATTCCCCTAAGGTATGGATGGATACACTAGTTTTTCTTAACTATTTGGAATGTTTTTTCTTTTTTTTTTGCCAGCTAATACGACCTTTGTCATTCACTGGACTCAATTGGAGGAGTTTTGCTGGAAGCATTGGGAAGAGCACTCTCAAGCTGGTGCTCTTTAAATTAGCTGGGAGCGAGGCTGGCTGCTGTGCAGGGGGGGAGAGACTGCTCAAAACCAGGCTCTACCAAAGGCCGACCCTTAAGCAAGATGGAAAAGCATCTTTTAGGATGCTGTGTCCTGTGGTTTGGAGGCGGGGCTTCCTGTGGTCCCATGAGCCCACAGACATTCTTTTTGCCTCAAGTTTGATGAGGAGAGGAGACGCTACACATCTTTATGTCGAGTCTACATTGATGAGGCAACCGAGCTTCTTGTTTCAAGCCACACCCCGTTTTTACCAGCCTGGCTCAGAATCAGAACATACCGCATTCTTCTTTCGTCAGACTCAGTGGTCTTTTCCTGAGATGGAAGTTCAGGGGTGTCCAGAGAGGAGGAACGCCTGCAATAGACGAGAAAATGACCACCCCATCAGAATGAACTTTCACAACCCGGTCTAATGGACACTCTACCGCCAAACTGTCAGATGCTATTTGAGGTGAATGAGAAGCTGTCTCTGAAAGTGGGGTCCCTGTCCCTATACTTCAGACCCAAGCATATGGATGTCAGGTGCTCTCCAGGACCCTTAATTTCTGGTGGTGAGTTTTTTTTCTCTAACTCCATGACAGGGGGAGAATAAAACAGCTCAAGAATAAAAACACTATGTCCCCAAGAAGAGCTGGAAGGTGAATCATCTCGATCAAAGGTTTACTATTTATCCCATGATACAAAAGTGTCTGCAGTGGGAAATAGAAGCCTGGGATTCAGCCATGGAGAAAAAGTACCATTATGAACTCTGCTTGACTGTCACACTTCTCCAGTGGCTTTCTCCTGGATGCTGTGAAATCCCAATTTGACGACATGACCTCTATTTATTGTTATTTTTCTTGTGTTTGGAAGCCGCATCCAAGGGGGTGGGTTCTCTTCTCTGCCAGGGACTTCCTCTCTCTGGAAGTCCAGCCAGCTTCCCTTTTCGCTCATTTCTATTTCCTAAGCACCTGATATGCAATTTAAAGTTAGCTTTTAAAGTGAGGTGGGGGGGGGCACGACTCACAGCACAAGTGTGGAAGCCAGAGGAAAACCGTCTGAGACTCAGGGTTCTCCCCTCTGTTATTTATTATTATTATTATTTTGGTTTTTTCGAGACAGGGTTTCTCTGTGGCTTTTGGAGGCTGTCCCGGAACTAGCTCTTGTAGACCAGGCTGGTCTCGAACTCACAGAGATCCACCTGCCTCTGCCTCCCGAGTGCTGGGATTAAAGGCATGTACCACCAACGCCCGGCTCCCGCTGTTATTTCCGAGGCAGGGTCTCTCTCTGTATCTCTGTATCAGTAGCGTATGCTCCGAGATGCTCTAGGCTAGCTGACTCAGAAGCTATTGGCCAATTCTCCAGTCTCTGCCACCCAAATTGCTGTAAGAATGCTGGGATTTCCGATGTCTGTCAACACACTCCGCTTTTATAAAAACATGGGTTGTGGAGGTCAAACTCAGGTTGTCAGGCTCACACTGCCAGTGTCTTTTCCATGCCTGCAACCACTCCCCAGCACTGAAGACAGTTTTCCACAGCATTTTTAGTGTCCCCTGAACCACTTTCTCTCCATGAAGAGAGTTTTATACGATGCTTTTAGTGTGCCTGTATCTTTCTAATAATTTATTTATTCTTTCAAATAAATAAAAAAAATCGTTTTATATTCCAACTACAGTTCTCCTTCCCACACTTCCTCGTGCTCCCCTCACCTTCCTCCCCAGCCACCCCCAGTCCACTCCTCCTCATGGGTAAGGGCTCCCATGGGGAGTCAACAAAGTGTGTGTGCCCATATCTGATCTCCAATATATCACCTGAGTTCAGAAGTGGAAATTTCCACTTGTGCAACCATGTTCATGGCCCAAATGTTTGATACTCTCAAATGTTTCATATGGTTAGCCCAACCTAGCATGAGTGTAATACTCTGGCCAGTGAGATGGCTTGTGGGTAAATGTGCCCTGTGGGGAGAGGAGAGCGCTGATCCCTGACGGCTGTCCTCTGACTACACGTATGTGATGATATGTGTTCATCCCCCACCCCACATAAAATCAAGTGTAATAAAATAAATGAAATGCACACACACATGCACGCATGGACAATGCACGCACATATCTATGTATAGGTTTGCATGTGTAGACATTGTGGATGTTTACATGTATAACGTGTGTGCGTATTTACAGTCATTGGTTTCTCCTACTCACAGTTTCTATGTTCTATAGAATCACAGTAAACACTGTGTTAGCCAAGACCACGGTTCACCTGAGAAGCAGAGTTATATTTATTTCTTTTTGTTGTTGTTGTTGTTTTGTTTGAGACAGGAGCGCAGTGTAGCCCTGGCTGTACTGGAGCTTTCTACATAGACTAGGTTGGCCCCAAACTCACAATACCACCCACCACACTGAGCTTAGGAAGTTAGTTTCTGGCTACTATATTTTCATCAATTAAGATACAACATTGCTTTGCATATTGTCTTACATATGTCATAGATAAGACACATGTAAGATATTATCTTACAAAGATTGCATTTAGAGGTATCTTATTCAATGTATTATTTGAATATATTGCTTTAACACATTATTTAAGCGTTTTATCAAATAAATTTCATTTGATGTATTATATTGGATGTAGTAACATTGGACTCACAGACAATTGACTATCACTTCTCTAACACAAATAGTTTCTTTGTAAGGGCAGAGTCTCCTTGTTGTCAGGAACATTGGGTGATTATTTAACACTGTATTTTGAACAAGAAAATCAACTAAAGCACAAAGATGTGGTATAGCCTGGACTGGAGATGACGTTTGTGCACAGAACAGGAGGTTAATGCATTGCCTTGCTTGAGTGTAGATGGGAACTGTAGGTCAGCCTGTTTCTCTGTGCACATCTATGAATGACCCCAAATCCTTGTCTTTTGAGATAGGGTTAGGGAGAAACCTGTTCCTGGAGGAATTCCTAGGAGTTTGGCGAAATAAGAATGTGGTACGTGCTGATACCTTGGCGGTCTGGTAAAAATGGGGTCCAGGTTGAAGCTCACTATGTAACCAAAGATGGCATTAAATGTCTCGTCTTCTTTTTTCACTTCCCTAGAACTGGGGTTACAGTTCTGCACCAACACGTCTGGTATAGGTGGTCCTAGAGATAATGCTTGCTACTCTGGCATTCTACCAACTGAAATATACCCTAAGTTTTCTGTTAGTAACCACCGACTATCTCTTATAAACAGTATCTGGTTAATGTTTATGAGATCTCCTGGAGAAACCGAGGGTGGGGGGGCATTAGAGGGGAGGGCAATGGGAGATGAGAACAGGAGGAAAAGGAATGGTCCCGTTCGGGAGGGATGGCGTGAGAGAGCAATAAAAGAGATATCTTGATGGAAGGAACTATTATGGGAATAGGGAGAATTCCTAGGAATCAAAGGTGACCCCTGCTAAGACTCCTGGCAATAGAGGAAAGGGTGCTAGAACTGGATTCCCCCTGTAATTAGACTGATGACTACCCTAACTGTCATCATAGAACCTTCATCCAGCACCTGATGGAAGCAGCTATAGAGACCCACAGCCAAGCACCAGGTGGAGCTCTGGGAGTCCAGTCGAAGAGAGGGAGGAGGGATTATATGAGCAAGGGGGGGGAATAAGATCATGGAAACCCACAGACACAGCTGACACAAACTTGTGGGAGCACCTGGACTCTAGAGCAACAGCTGGGGAGCCTGCGTGGAACTGAACTAGGTCCTCTGTATGTGGGGGACAGTGTGGTAGCTTGGTTTGCTTGTGGGAATCCCTGGCAGTGGGACCAGGATTTATCCCTAGTGCATGAGCTGGCTTTTTGGAGCCCATTCCATATGGTTGGATGCCTTGCAGGGGGAGGGGCTTGGTTCTGACTCAGCTGAATGGGCCAGGCCTTGTTGACTCTCCATGGGCGGCCTTAACCTTTCTGAGGAGTAGGTGTAATACACTAGGGGGAGACGGGGGAGCAGGATAAGGAGAGGGAGGGGGAACTGTGGTTGGTATGTAAAATAAAGAAAATATATTTTTTAAAAAGACCAAACCTAAGAATAATAGTGATAGAACTCCAAGGCACAGAAAATATATTCAATAAAATCATAGAAGAAAACTTCCCCAGCCCACAGAAGGACATGCCTATGAAAGTACAGGAAGCTTACAGAACACCAAATAGACTGGACCAACAATACTTCCCCTCACCACATAATAATCAAAACAATGAACATACAGAATAAAGAAAAAAAAAAGGCCAGGTAACATATAAAGGCAAACCTGTCAGAATTATACCCGACTACTCTATGGAAACAATGAAAGCCAGAAGGTTCTAGACAGATGTTAGGCAGAAAATAAGAGACCATGGATGCCAGCCCAGACTGCTATACCCAGCAGAGCTTTCAATCACTATTGATGGAGAAAACAAGATATTCAATGATAAACCAGATCTAAACAATACCTATCCACAAATCCAGCCCTACAGAAAATACTAGAAGGAAAACACCAACCCAAGGAAGTCAGCGACAGCCGCAAAACACAGGCAATAAATGAGCTTTCAGCAGCAAATCACAAAGAAGGGAACTGAACACACAAAGCCATCACCACCAACAAAAATAAAAATAACAGGGGCCAGCAATCACTGGTCGTTAATAGCCATTAATATAAATGGTCTTGACTCACTTCTAAAAAAGACACAGTCTAATAGATTGGATACAAAACAATGTATCCTTCTGCTGCATATAAGAAACACACCTCAACCTCACAGACAGATGTAATTACCTCAGAGTAAAGGGTTGGGGAAAGTTTTCTAATCAAATGGACCCAAGAAATAACCTTAATATTAACAAAATAGACTTGAAACTACAATCAATCAAAAAAGAAGAATATTTAGTATTCATTACAGGAAAAATCCATCAGGAGGAATTCTCAGTTTTGAACATTCATGTTCTAAACACAAGAGCTCCCATATTTGTAAAAGAAACATTACTAAAACTTGAATCACAAATCAAGCCCCACACACTATTAGTGGGAGACTTCAACACCCCACTCTCACCACTAGACAGTTTTCCCAGAAAGACGCTTAACAGAGAAATCAGGAAACTAACAGATATTATGAATCAAATAGACTTAACAGACATCTCTAGGACATTCCACCCAAACACAAAAGAATATACTTTCTTTCAGCACCTCATGGAACCTTCTCAAAAATAGACCACATACTTGGTAACAAAGCAAGCCTCAACAGATACAAAAAAAAAATTGGAATAACGCCATGTATCCTATCAGATCACCACAGCTCAAGTTAGAATTCAACACCAACGTTAATTTTAGGAAGCCCACAAACACATGGAAACTGAACAATGTTCAGCTGAAACATCACTGGGTCAAGGAAGAAATAAAGAAATTAAAGGCTTCCTAAAATTTAATGAAAATGACCACACAACATGCCCAGACTTATGGGACACAATGAAAGCAGTGCTAAGAGGAAAGTAAATGTAGCAGTAAATGCCTACATAAAGAAGCTGGAAAAATCCCACACTAGTGAATTAACTGAACAACTGAAAGTGCTAGAACAAAAAGAAGCAAACTCAACCAGAAGAGTAGATGGCAAGAAATACTCAAATTGAGGGCTGAAGTTAATGAAACAGCAAGAAAGGAAACAATGCAAAGACTCCTTAAGAATCCTTAAGAGTTGGCTCTTTGAGAAATTCAACAAAATAGACAAATCTTTATCCAAACTAACCAAAACTCAGAGAAAGGGAGAGAGAGAGAGAGAGAGAGAGAGAGAGAGGGAGGGAGAGAGAGAGAGAGAGAGAGAGAGAGAGAGAGAGAGAGAGATCCAAATTAACAAAGCCAGAAATGAAAAGGGCAACATAACAACAGACTCTGAGGAAATCCCAAGAATCATCAAAAATCTATACTCCACAAAATTGGAAAACTTTAAGGAGATGGACAATTTTGTAGCTAAGTATCACATACCAAAATTAAATCGAGAACAGATAAACAACTTAAAAACACCTCCAACTCCTAAGGAAATAGAAACAGTAATCAATATCCCCCCAACTCCCCCCAAAAAGCCCAGGCCCAGATAGTTTCAGTGCAGAATTCCAGCAGATGTTAAAAGAAGAGCTAATACCAATACACATCAAATTATTCCACAAATAGAAAGAGAAGGAACATTGCCAAACTCTTTTTATGAGGCTACAGTTATCCTGATTCCCAAACCACACAAAACCTACAACTAAAGAGAATTACAGACCAATTTCCCTCATGAAAATAGATATAAAAATACTCAATAACATACTAGCAAACTGGATCCAAGAATACATCAGAAATCATCCACCATGACCAAGTAGGATGGCTCAACACGTGAAAATCTGTGAATTTAATCCGCCATATAAACAAACTGAAAACACACAATCATCTCATTAGATGCTGAAAAAGTCTTTGACACAACTCAACACCCCTTCATGATAAAGGGCTTGGAGAGAACAGGGATACAAGGAACATACCTAAACATAATAGAGACAATATACAGCAAGTCAACAGCCAACATCAAACTAAATGGAGAGAAGCTCAAGCATTTCCACTGAAATTAGGCACAAGACAAGGCTGTCCACTCTCTCCATATCTAGCTATTCAATATACTACTCGAAGTTCTAGCAAGGGCAGTAAGACAACAGAAGGGGATCGAGTGGCTGCAAATTGGAAAAGAAGTCAAACTCTCACTATTTGCTGATGATAAGATAGCTTACATAAGCGACTCCAAAAATTCTACCAGGCTACTCCCACAACTTCTGTAACTGTGGCAGGATACGAGACTAAATAAAAAATCAGTAGCCCTCCTATATAAGATAATAATAGGGATGAGAAAGAAATCAGAGAAACATCACCTTTACAATAGCCTCAAACAACATAAAAAATTGGGGTAACACTCACCAAACAAGTGAAAAACCTGTATGGTAAGAAGCCTAAGTCTTTATAGAAAGAAATTAAAGAAGATATCAGACAATGGACAGATCTCCCATGCTCTAGGATAGGTAGGAACAACATAGTAAAAATGACAATCCTACCAAAAGTAACCTACAGATTCAGTGCAATCCCCATCAAAATCCCAGCACATTCTTCACAGACCGAGAAAGAATAATACTTAAATCCATGTGGAGAAACAAACAAACAAACAAACAAACAAACAAAAACCCAGGATACCCAAACCACCCTGTACAATAAAGGATGATCTGGGGTCATCACCATCCCTTACTTTAAGCTCTACTATAGAGCTATAGTAATGAAAACAGTTTGCTATAAGTATAAAAACAGACAGGTAGACCAATGGAATTGAATTGAAGACCCTAATATCAACCCACACCATGTATGAACACCTAATTTTTGACAAAGAAACTAAAAAGTAAAATGGAGACAAAAGTATCTTCAACGAAAGGTGCTGGTGTAACTGGATATCAACACGTACAAGAATGCAGATAGATCCATATCTATGTCCGTGCACAAAACTCAAGTCTAAATGGATCAAAGACCTCAATATGAATCCATCCACATTGAATCTCATAGAAGAGAAAGTGGGAAACACTCTTGAACGCATAGGCCCAGAAAACCACTTCCTAAATAGAACACCAGTAACACAGACACTGAGAGCAACAATTAATTAATAGGATCTCCTGAAACTGAGGAGCTTCTGTAAAGCAAAGAACATGGTCAACGAGACAAAGGGGCTCCCTACAGAATGGGAAAAGATCTTCACCAGGCCCACATCTGACAGAGGGCTGGCCGCCAAAATATACAAAGAACTCAAGAAACTAGACAGCAAACTACCAAATAACCCTATTACAAAATCAGGCACAGATGCAAACTGAGAATTCTCAACGGAACAATCTCAAATGGCAGAGAGACACTTAAGGGAGTGCTCGACATCCTTAGTCATCTGGGAAACGCAAATCAAAACAATGCTTACACAGGTCAGAATGTCTAAGATCAAAACCACCAATGACAGCTTATACTGGAGAGGGTGTGGAGAAAGGGGAACACTCCTCCATTGCTGGCGAGAGTGCCAACTTGTACAGCCACTGTGGAAATCAGTATGGTGATTTCTAAGAAAATTAGGAATCCACTTACCTCACTACCCTGCAATACCACTTTTGGGTTCATACCCAAAGGAGGATCACTCACACCACAGGGACATTCGCTCAATTACATTTGTAGCAACATTATTTATAATAGTCCGATCTTGGAAACAACTCAGATGTCCCTCAACTTAAGAACAGATAAAGAAAATGTGGTACATTTACACAATGGAGTGCTACTCAGTGGTGAGAAACAATGGCATCCTAAAATTCGCAGGCAAATGGACAGAACTAGAAAAAAAAAACATCCTGATTGAGGTAACCTAGACCCAGAAAGACAAATACAGTATGTGTTCACTCCTAAGGGAATACTAGACGTAAAACAAAAGATACCCAGCCTACAATCCACAGCCCCTTCCAGAACCCTCTTCCAGAAACAGATATCCCCAATTAATCATTAGGCTGAGCTCCTGGAGGACAATCTAAATGAGGAAGGAGTGATAATATGAACAAAGGAGCCAAGACCGTGATGGGGAAACCCACAGAATCAGCTGACCCGAGCTAGTGAGAGATCACTGACTCAGGTCTGACAAACGGGGAATCTGCATAAGACCAAACTAGACTCCCTTAATATAGGTGACAATGGTGCACCAGGGACAATATATGAGGCCACTAGCAGTGGGTCCAAGATCTAACTCTAATGCACAAACTGACTTACTGGAGCCCATTCTATGTGGAGAGACACCTTGCTCAGCCTAGACACAGGGTGTGTGTGGTGGGGTGCCTTGGTCCCCCCTCAGAGAGATGATGGGACAGACTTAGTGGATTTCCTAGGGGAGGCCTTAACCTCTCTGAGGAGTAGATGGGAGATGGGAGAGGGTAGGGGAGAGGAGAGACGGGGAACTGGTATTTGAATGTAAAAAAAAAATAAATTAAAAAAATTTTAAAACTGTATTTTTAAAAAGATGAAATACAGGGTAGAGAGAGATGGCTCAGTGGTTAAGAGCCCTCACTGCTCTTGCAGAGGACCCTGGTTCAGTTCCCAGCGCCCACAATGGCTCCTCACAACTGCCGGTGCACACACACACCAATGAAAAACAAAATGTTTACAGATTTACAAACGCAGTGACATAGATTTTGCCTTTGGAGGTTTGAGCCATTATCTCGCTTCACTTTTTGATCTCTTTTGAAGGCGAGCAGTAAGTCACAGGGCTGCCACTATTTAGCTTTTTCTCAGGGCAGTTTTTTTTTTTCTGCAGATTTTTATTTTATTTGAATTAGAAACAAGATCGTTTTACATGACAATCCCAGTTCCCTCTCCTCTCCTCCTCCCCTACCATCCCCCATCTAAAACCCTAGCTATCACATATCCTTTCTGCTCCCCCTGGATGGTGAGGCCTTCCATAGGGTGTCATCAGAGTCTATCATATCCTTTGGGATAGGGCCTAGGCCCACCCCCGTGTGTCTTGGCTCAGGGAGTATTCCTCTATGTGGAATGGGCTCCCAAAGTCAGGGCAGGGTTTTACTGTTTAGCTCTGGCTGTTCTGGAACTCGCTCTGGAGACCAGGCTGGCCTCAAACTCACAGAGATGCGTCTGCCTCTGTCTCCTGAGTGCTGGGATCAAAGGCGTGTGCCGCCACTGCCCGGCCACTACTTAATTCTTTAGTCCCCGCAGCCACCTTGTGTTAGTATTAGTAACACTTACTCGTTCGCTCTTTCTGTACCAGGGAACACATACTTTTCTGGTTCATTCTGTGCAAGATATCATGAACCACATCCCAGGCTTGTAATCCAGGAAGGAATTCTAGTAAGAGATGAACCACCTCTGCCCAGCTAGCTCTGCCCAGCTGCTCCCAGGTGAAGCCAACAGAGTCCAGCAGGAAGTGCCCATCCAACAGATTCTTGAAGATTTTTAGGTCCTTCTCACTCAAAGAACTCATGTACACCATGACCCCATCATCACATGCGGTGGGAATGGAGGGAGGGCTCGGCCAACCTGAGATTGAACAAACACTGCTAGGTCTTTGACTCCCTTCACTCATCGTCATGTAGGGTGAACAACACCTGTCCGTGACACAAGACCTGTGGAGACAGTACGTGATTCAGTGGTAGGATCTTGACCACCCTAGAGCCATTATAACTTTAACATTTCACAAGATTACAGCAATTCTTTCTTCTTCTTCTTCTTCTTCTTCTTTTTTGTGAGACAGGGATTCTTTGTTAGTCTTGGCTGCTCTGGAACTAGCTCTGCAGAACAGGCTGGCCCCAAACTCACAGAGATCCCCCTGCCTCTGCCTCCGGAGTGCTGGGACTATAGGCATGAGCCACCACTGCCCAGGGGGGGGGTCCTCATTCTTTTTAAGTTTCAGTTTGTTTCTCGTGCTACAGGTGGAAACCAAGGCCTTGCACACGTTAGCCAAGCCCTCTATTGAGCTACACCACAAATCTTGATCCTTTATTATTTAAAAATATTTACTTTTGTTTCATGTATGTGTGCCAGGCATGTGAAATGCCTAAGGAAGCCGGAGGAGAGGCCCCTGGAACTAGACATACAGGCAGTTATGAACCACCATGTAGGTGCTGGGAACTGAACCCATGTCCCCTGCAAGGGCTGCAAGCATGCGAAAATGCTGAGCCATCTCTGCAGGTTCTAATCCTTTATTCTTAATTGTACGAAGATTGCCATTGATTTTTTTTTCAGCAAACACTTTTGTTTACTTTTACAATATAAATCTCTATACTCGTTGTATAAAATCTTAAATTTCATTAGCACCTTGCAGAGCATTTTTCTCATACATTGATCTTTGCTGCCCCTCGAGTCCCATCTCTCATCCATATTGTCCCCAAATAATCTCCCTTTCGCTTTGATGAATGAAGCCGGCTTTTCATTCTTATTACTAATCGTGGCCTAGCACACGAAATGAGTTTCGCCATGGCTTGGGCAGATGTGTACACCGTTGCTCTAGACCCCTTTTCGGCCAATCTCTTGCTCTTGGCCTCCATCAGTTTTGCAACTCTCCCTTCCCCCTCCGTAATCTTTCTGCAATGATGCCATAAATATGTGTTTTCCTGAGTCTTTTTCCATGAAACTCTGGATGGCCTTGAATTCATAACCATCCTCCTGCCTCAGTCTCCAAATGCTGAGATTATAGGGACATACCGCCACGCCTGGCTTCATAGATATCTTTCAATCTATGTCCATATGTGAGAGGAAACGTGTCCTCTTTGTGGAGTTTGTACGTCTTCCGTTACCCTCTCCGGTTACATCGTCCTCCACAATAGTCCTGCTCCTCCTGTCATGCCATCTGGAGCTACGTGTAACTCTCTCATCTGTCTACCTACACACCTGTTCATCCATCCCGTGTCTATCCATCACCTACCATCCACGACCTATCACCTGCGTATCTACCATCTATCTCCATTAGTTCTTTCTACCATCTGTTATTTATCTATCAATTTTCTACCATCCATTGTCTGACAGCTCCATCTGGTACTCATCTCTCAACCGTCTATCAAGCATGTCTATCCTTCACTATTACCTACCTACCCATTCCCAATTACATTTACTTAAGTACATATCACCTACCTATCCATTATCTATTCATTTATAGTCAATCTATCATTTATGTATCTATTTATCACCCCTATCCATTAGCTGTCTAGCCACTTATTTTTCTACTTACTAATATATATCTCTCAACTGTTTCTATCATTTTTAATCTACCATCTACATATATCCATTTATCAGCTATTACCTAATTATTATCTAGGTATATCATCTATAACCAGCTATCTTTCTATACCTAATCTGCCGATCTATCCATTATCTGTCTGTCTGTCTGTCCATCCATCCATCTATCCATCATCTATTCATGTGTTAGAATATGCAGCATTTGGGTTTCTGAGTCAGATTTAGTTCACTTAACATTAAAACCGTCTTAACTTTCAGACAACAGCTGAGAAGCAGCAGCTGAAGCCTGGCTAATGCAAAAAACCTGAGCCTCAGGAGGGAACTAATGCTCTCCTTAACTGAGGACGAATACTCTATGTAGGGAGGTGGTGTGAAAGCCAGCCTTTCTCAAGCCTCTGCTTCACGCTCTTTGCCTAACTCCCTGCTTGTCTATAGCACTGAGTGTTCTTAACACATGTGTCAGTGGTTGACGGGGACCTCTGAGCAAGAGTGAAGCCGACCTCTTCTGGGTCTTAAGTGGTTTGCCAGCTTTGGCCAGTCTCTTGGTTCCCAGGCTCTCAGAACTGGATTTTGGGACATTACGTGAGAAACTGGGTTACATGGGAAGATCAGGAGGGCTTCGCCCATGAGAACTATTGAGTTCAGAGCTGACTCTCTGGCCCGTAGTTTTGCATTTTCAATAGGGGTCAACTGAGTTGGGTAAACTCTCTGTCACTAGAACTATAAAATGGAGATGATGAGACAGAACACTCACCCCTGAAATGGGTCAGACTTCTAGGCTCCTTCTAGCAAGACATCTTCCAAAGCAGTCAAAACATACCCTTCCAGGCTCTTCCCCCATCATTTATAGGCTCTGTGAGCCGAGGTCAATGGTATTTTCCCTTCCCATTGGCTGGGGCTGGCTCTGGATCCTCTCCCAGGTAGCAATGGTTGCTAAGCAATTAGTATATCACACCCCACCCCAAGTTAACTGCCCTCAGGGCTTGCTCTTCCAGGTGCCTCCAATATGATGAGGCAGGGCTTCTCTGCAGCCTCTCAGGCAGCTGAACAAGCTGCACCAAGTTACCTCCTTGGAGAACTTCGTTTACCTCAGATGCACTCCTTACCCTGGCAACAGTCTTGAGACGTTCTCAAGGAGATCTTTCTTGCTCACTCCTCCTCTGCCTTTACACACAGTGTAACTGTATTGAGTGGAAGGAGGGTTTCACAAGGCTGGCAAGGCGATCCGAGGGTGAGGGCTCTCGCTACCAAACCCGATGGCCTGAGTTCGATCCCTGGAGCCCACATGGTGGAAGGACGAAACTAACTCCCAGATGCTGTCCTCTGAACCTCCTCCACATGAACACCGAGGCTCGATGGACCCCTCCAAATAAATAGGTGTAAAGGGACACAAGACATAATTATATGCAAACAGATTACACTTTATAATACTCGTGGTTTCTTCTAACCTTTTCTGATATGCTGGTTACATGCAAGGTTCAGTTGGGTGGGGTAGATATAGGTGGTAGTCATTTGGAGAAAGCTGCCTTCCCTCCCAAGAAGTTCACCCAGCATTAACACTGAGGGTAAAAGTGAGCATGGTTTATAAATCATGCAATTTTCAGATCCTTCTGCCTCCAATCTGAAACGGACATAAGATGGATGGATCTGGAAGGAGTTTAGGGAGGAGGTGAATATGATCAAAATGCCTCATATGAAATTCTCAAAGTTCTCATAAATGAGAAAAAAAGACAGGAACATTACTCAGCTGAAATACATGAACACGTGAAATACTGAAATATATTTCCTGGCCAGGAACGGACACCCATGCCTCTGATCCCTGAACTTGAGAGGTGAAGGCAGGGAGGTCTTGGATTTTGGCCAGCTTGCCTTTGCTTCACAGAAAGACCCTCTCCTCAAATAATTATTGGGCCAGAAAGATAGCTCATTGGCAGTGCTTGGTGGCCACCCATGAAGACCTGAGTTTGATCCCCAAAACCCACACAACAATTGTGAGTGTGTGAGATCATGCTTGTAATTCAAGTGCCAGGGCAGCAGAGACGTCGATCCCTGGGGCTGGCTGTTCTGTGAGCCTAGGTGAATTCCCAGCCAGTGAGACCCTGTCTCCAGACAAACAAACACCAGCTGTGGTTACCAGCAAACAGGGGCACAAGTTGAAGCCAATCAAAATACAGCATGGTGGGTGGGGGCGGGGCTCCAAAAGCCTTCTTCCTAATGATAGGCTCTTTCAGGGGCTCTCGGTGACTGACAGCTGCTGAGGGACAGACAGTTGCTTTTCTTTGGGAAATGGGACTGCTTGTTCACACCCTAGTGTATGACTCCGCACTTATGCACACCTATACACACGTGATCAGCACTAATTGGACTGGAAGATTAATAATAATAATAATAATAATAATAATAATAATAATAATAAAAGGACCTGGTGTCCTGAAGGAGCTGTTGTCAGCCTCTGTCACCCCATTGTCCTGGGTGAGGTTCAATGCTTCTGGTCTGCACACTGCACCCAGGCTCTCTGAGGCCAGAAGAAGACATTGAGAGTTTTCTCTTACCGCTCTCCTTTATGGTCCTGAGACAGGGTCTCTCTCCAATCCCGAAGGTCACTGTTTCTGCTGGCTGGATGGCCGGCGAGCTCCTGGTGAAGGGACACTGGCCCACTGGAGCTTGCGGCTCTGGCAGGCCCCGCCCTTCTCCTCCGTTCCCTCTGCCTTGCTAAAAAAACCCATCAGAGTCCATTCCTAAACCATCCATCAAGGTCTAGTCCCTTATTTGGCTACTTCCTCCTCCTGAGGCTGACTACCAAGTACAGCTATCTCAGGATTGAAGTCCAGCAATCTAAAGCCCCCTTTCTTCTGCCCTAATTAACACGCCCAAACCAAATTAAACACCTCCTTCTGACAGGGAGTTTCCCTGTCTACCTTTCTCAACTGCCATTTGCCTGTGGGCCCTGTCTGCCTATTCTCTACACAGATGCAGTCTTTGTCCCTCTGGGACAAATACCCCTGTCCTCCCCCTTGTTCCCTTCCTTCTCTCCCTTGTCCTCTTTCTCCTGTGTTAGTCTTATTCCCAGCTCTCTGCCCTCTGGGGCAAATAGATCTTTGTGCTGAGAACTTGGTCTTGGCCTGTCCTGATCAATACATCTCCGTTCTCAATGTAAGCGTTCACTCCCTAGCACTGTACACCATGCCATGCCCAGATGTTCTTGTGAGCGCCAGGGTTTGAACTCACATTCTCTTGTTTTCACACCATGTGCTAGTCTCCACTGAGATGTTTCCCTGGTCCCTACTCCCCTTTTCTGTTGACCTCTGTCTTGGGTGTAGGTGTGGGTGGGGGTACTTGAAGGCTGTTACTGTTTCCTGCAGGGGTTGGTGTGGACACCTCATCAGGACAGCTGCCCGTTCTTTCGTTGCCTTCTGCCACCAACATCCCCCAATACTCTATAATCTTCTGTGCTTGTCTTGGGAGATTGTGTGTGCGTGTGTGTGTGTGTGTGTGTGTGTGTGTGTGTGTGTGTGTGCACGCGCGCGCGCGCGCGTGCACATGTAAGTGTAATGCCCACAGAGGTCAGAAGGTGCCATCAGATCCCGGGAACTGGAGTTACAGGCAGTTGTGAGGCACCTGATGGGGGTGCTGGGAATCGAACCCTTCCTTCCCTCCCTGAGTGGCTGAGTCATGTCTCCAGCCACATTAGCTGTCTCTGTAACTGAATTAACTATTTAAATCTTTAGTTACCTCAGCAAGACTCACATATCAGAAGCTTGCAGGAGTGTCAACACCAACGATATGCATAATGCCAAATATATATAACGTAACCACTTTGGACAATAGGTATGAAAATCAAGTCTCTGGATTCATCTACATTCTACATGTCAGGTGAAAACATAAGGGTTAATACATGTATCAACACTTCCCTCATTTATGAGTTTTTGGAATATTTCTACAATGTATTCTGGTCAGACTCACCTCTCCCCCAACTCCTCCCAGGTCCAGCCCTTCCTCCCCCCACCCGCTTGTGGTTTCCTCTGAGGCTAAAACCTGCCATCTTGGAGAGAAACTTCCTAAGACACAGGATGCAAAAGTGAGGTGAAAACAACAGGATATTTAGGACAGTATTTTTACAAGGAATTGAAACAAGAGTGTGTTCTAGGAGGAGCTGGGTGTTCCACCCAGCAGGAATTCCTTAAGATTGGAAGTGAATAACTCAAATTGCTCCAGGAAGTCCTGCCCAGTGAGACAGCTAACTTCCTGTTGTTCAGGTAAGTTGTAAACTCTCAGCCACCTCTCCAGCCTGATGTCTGCCTGCATGCCACCATTTCCTGTTATGATAATGGACTGAACCTCTGAACTTTAAGCCAGCCACCACAATTCGATGTTTTCCTTTGTAAGAGTTGCCATGGCCATGGTGTCTCTTCACAGCAATAGAAACCCTATTACATTGCTCTTACAGAGGACATAAGTTCAGTTCCCAGCACCCATGTCAGACACCTCATAACTGCCTGCAACTCCAACTCCAAGGGGTCAGATGCCTTCTTGTGGCCATTGTAGGAACCTACACTCCTGTGAACATACGCACTCCCCGATATGCATACCCAACTAAGAAAACACTTGCGTATAAGCAAACTGCAAAGTGTAGATCAAATTCAGCTCTCAGTCTGTTTTTGTAAATAATTTTTATTTCAACACACAAACATTTGTATAAAAGTAAAAAAAAATCCTGACTATGTATGCATTAACATTTGAGACTAGAAGCCAGTAGAATTGCTAAATGCCTAAAACATTATTTGATACAAAACACAAAACGTCAACAGTTTCCATTATCTGAGTGTCTGGTGTCTGCCCTCTGCTAAATTAAATTTCCTCCAACAACCTTCTAGGGGATCATTATTGCCTATATAACCATTATGGCTGGAGTAATCCACCAACAGGCAAATCTCCCTTTAAGAGATTTCCAGAGCATTTAAAAATAAAACACTTTATTGGGTGCCTAACACACCAGTGTTGGAAAATGTCATTATGGCGTAGTCATTTTTAGCATATAGGTCTTTGAATGGCCTGCAAACAAAAGACTCCATCTATCTCATGAGGCATCTGGATGGAGGAGGGACAGAGCAATCCCATCTCCCTGGATTGTTAGCGGTCTGTTAATTTTTGTATACCAGAGGGCCGATAGAAAAACTCCATTCTTTTGGAGGTTGGTTGGACTCAGAATACAGCCGTGTCTCTGGAACTGAGCCGTCCGCTCTGGCTTTCCTGCTCCAGCTTACACACGGCTTAGGATGGCCAAGTAGGGATTTTTCTCCTTCTCGGCAATCAGAAGCTCCTGGGTTTCCTTATCAGGGATAGTAATTTGAAGCCTAGAAAGACATACAAAATCGACAGCTGTCACTATTCACTCTTGTAGGCTTTGAAAGTCTTCCTATTTATGTGTGTGCCTGCATGAGTTTATACGCAACACCGGCGCCTGGGGAGATCAGGGGAGGTCATGGGACCCCTGGAACTAGGTAACAGGGATCTTGAGCTGCCCTGTGGGGTCTGGGAACGGAAGTGGAGTCCTCTGTAAGAGCAGCAGAGCTCTAACTGAAGAGCCATTCTCCAGCCCCCCACACTTCCTTTTTGGGTTTTCCAACAGCTGCTTTTCCCTCCATCCTTTCTTTTCCAAGGTCAAGTTCAGGAGACCCTGATGCTGTGTCTGTCTGAATGGGGAGACACACCCCCGCCACCCAGATTCCTCCATGAGACCTGAATGGTAACTGGAGAGATGGCTCAGTGGTTAAGAGCACTGGCTGCTCTTGCAGAGGACCTGGGTTCAGTTCCACCCATGATGGCTGACAGCTGCCTGTGACTCCATTTCCCGGGGATCTGACACCATCTTCTCGCCTCCCAGGCCACTGCGTGCATGTGGTACACAGACATACAGGCCGGCAAAATATCCACACATAAAATAATAAAAAATGAAGGCAAAATTGTAATTGACTTGTTGCCTGTGTTTGTGTGTGCACACACTCACTGCCAGAGGCCAATGTCAGGTGTCTTCAACTGTTTCCCTCCATATCTTTTGGAGACCGGGTCTCTCCCTCAACCTGCCATTTGTGAACTGGCTGGCATGGAGCTTCCGAGAGCCCCCTGCCTCCACCCTTCTCCCCAGCAGTAAGGTTACAGACACAGGAGACCACAGTCAGCTTTTCAATGTGTGTGCTGAAGATCCGAACTCAGGTACTCATACTTCTGCTGCAAGTACTTTACTCCACTGAGTTCCCTTCAAAGCTCCCACAGAAATGGCCATTTCTGTGGTTCGAATCCAACACCCCAACTGTAGTCTATTACTGTATGATGTCAACACCCAAAATAGTGGTAGGAAGCACCGACTCCACCTAAGCCTTAGGGTTTGTATAGCAGGCTTGGAAAAGGCTTAAAGTTTTTTTTTCCTTCAAGCCCCAGAAGAGCAATTTTTTCCATGTCCTGAGTGTCTGGTCTTAGCCCTGTGGTTAACTGTGTCTCATACATGTGCACCAGAGACACACAACCACAGTCACACAAACGAGACACACACACACACACACACACACCTTGGCTGTGGTCTCTGCTTTGCCTCTGTATTAATTACTTTTCTATTAGTGTAATAAAACTCTATGACCAAGGCAGTTTACAGCAGGAGGGGTCTGTTTGGGCTCACAGTTCCAGAGGGTTAAGTGCCCATCACCACTGCGGTGGGGAGACGGGCAGCAGGAGCAAGGAGCCAGGTGAACCCTTGAACCCCGAGCACGAAGCAGAGGAAACACTGGGAATGGTACAGAGATTCCCAAGCACAGGGCCTGCCCCAGTAACACACTTCCTCAAGCGAGGCCACACCCCCTAAACCTTCCCAAACAGCGCCATCTACTGGGGATCAAGCATGCAAACATCTGAGCCTCTGGGAGACATTTTCATGCAAACCATCACATACTGTGTATTTTTATGTTTCAAGTGGCTTTGCAGGAAGCTACCACAATCTTAGGGTATACATTAATTTCTGTACAAGTCTCTCTGAGACTCTCCCTGGTGGTGTAGGAAGTACTAAGAAACGATGATGATGACAACAACTTATTTGGTTTTGTAATATTTACCACATTTTCTGACACCCGTTTATTTCTGCATTTCTCAGGTCAAGTAACGACTCCTACTTTGCAGATCAAAGCCCAGTACTCAGAGGATCTGGTACCTCGCTCCAGACGCAGCATAAACATGGCCAAACTGGGACCAAATGCGGAGATGGATGGCTCAAAAGATGACAGACAACTCCCCTTTTTTCTTTTTGTGCATCCACTCCAGCTTGGCACCTTCTCAACCGTAGCCAAAACCAAGTGAGAAAGAAATCTTGAAGGTACTCACCCTTTCCCGGGTGTGGAGGGGAATTTGCAAGGGTAAGTCTTTTTATTTTTCTGAGACAGGGTTTCTCTGTGTAGCCCTGGCTGTCCTGCAACTGGCATTGTAGACCAGGCTGTCCTCAAACTCACAGGCATCCACCCACCTTTGCCTCCCGAGTGCTGGGATTAAAGGTGTGCACCACCACCACAGGCCCCAAGAGTAAGCCTTAAAGAAGTGAGCCTGTATCTTCACAGAAGAGAAGCTGGAAGTATAAGCAGTTTGACCCAATACCTGGTAGGCACATTCAACCTGGTGCCATGAGTCACATACAGCCAAGGACAGACATGTGAAGAATTGTGTGTGTGGCTATGGTTGGACGCCCCATAAGGTTTGATTTTTTCTAGAAAAGAGTGGCCTGATAACCACTTAAAATGAACCATATCTTGGGCTCTGGGGAGTCAGATCTCCCAGGAAAGCTGTTGATACCCAAACTTGAGGACCTGAGGTTAATTCCCAACACCCACATAAAAATCTGGGAACAGTGGCACATGCCTGTGATCCAAGAACCAAGGAAGCAGACTGGCAGGTTCCTAGGGCTTGCCGGCCAACCAGCTTAACAGAACTGGTTAGCTCCAGGTTCTAGTGAGAGATCCCAGCTCAAAAATAACTCAGGTGGATGCCATCTGATGGCGGATGGCGTCAGAGGATATTCTCTGGTCTCCATACTCATGCGTGCATAATCCACATACACACACCTGTAACCTAAACTCACCTACATATTTTCACAAAAGTTACCTTGATTTATATAGCTTTGAAGACCATGGGGGGAAAACAAATCTCAAGATAAATGCTGAGGATTATAAAAATAATATATGATATATTATATCAGTATACTTACCTTATGCTGATATAAAATAGTCTCAATATATTTATTTGATATATATTTATATTTTATGGCACATTTTATAGGACAAATGCATAATATAAAACTTTATGCTCAGGGCTGTAGAGATGGCTCTGAGGTTAAGAGCACTGTTGTTCCAGAGGTCCCAAGTTCAATTCCCAGCAACCACATGGTGGCTCACAACCACCTTGAATGAGATCTGGTGCCCTCTGCTGGCATGCAGGGCACAAGATTGTATAGACTGTATATGTAATAAATAAATAAAATCTTAAAAAAAAAAAAACGTTATGCTCAAGCAGACTAACCTAGCTCGCTTAGCCTATCTTAAAAGTTCTCAGGGGACCAATGTTAATCTCCAGATAGGCAAAAAAAAAAAAAAAAAAAAAAAAAACCTCAAATCACCCATCACAAAGCCCTCCTTATATTAAAACGTTGAGTTTATAATGCAGTTATTGGCTACTATGTTGAAAGAAAAACATGAATGTCTGTAAGGATATGCGTTCATATTGCAGAGCCAAACAAACTCAAGTCAGGACTGTCTGCACCACATAGATTATATCAGGCTGGGTGTGGTAGCACATGCCTGTAATCCAGCAATTGGGAGGCAGAGGCAGGCGGATCTCTGTGAGTTCAAGACCAGTCTGGTCTCCAGAGCGAGTTCCAGGAAAGCCTGCAAAGCCACAGAAAAACCCTGTCTCCAAAAGAAAACAACAACAACAACATGAATTATACCTACCTTTATGTTCATGTATTATTGCTTTAGTAATGATAGAACCACATGTCACCAGTTCTTAGGCACTCAACAGTCCTAGGACAAGGAAGGGCCTTATACTTAATCTAACACTCCTGCAACAACAGGCCCCAAGTGAAAGAACTCTAGTTGAATTTGTTTTTAATTTGAATGTTTAAAATATTTATGGCATCTCCTCCCCAAATATCAATTAACTGTCCACAGTCCTCAGTGAGGATTGGGGTTGCAAGACAAGGGATGTCTACTGGTGCACCAGCGGCATGATTATTATTGGTGTAACCAACCACCTTATTAATGAATTACTTGCATGTCTATGTCTCTCTCTGTGTGTGTGTGTGTTTGTGTGTGTGTGTGTGTGTGTGTGTATAAGCATACAGAGGACAGATCTCTCTCTCTCTCTCTCTCTCTCTCTCTCTCTCTCTCTCTCTCTGTGTGTGTGTGTGTGTGTGTGTGTGTGTGTGTGTGTGTAAGCATGCAGAGGACAGGGGTCTACCTCAGGTATCATTCTTGACTCTTGAGGTGGGGAGCTCTCTCGTTTGGCATGAACTCACCAATTTGCTTAGGCTGGCCACTGATCATTAAGCATCCTCCGTCCTGCTTTTTTACCTCTCCAGTACAGAGATTGCAAGTGTAAAACCCATGGTTCTTTTCATGTGGTTTCTGGGAATAAAACTCTGGTCTTCATGCTTGTGTTGTAAGCACTCTATGGACTGAGCCATCACCCCAGATGCACATTTCAGGTCTCAGTCAATCCCTGCTCAGCCCCACAGGCTCTTCCCATCAAGGAGAACAAAGGCCAGCTTACCCAAGCACATTCGGGGAACACCCGTGGACATTCAGAGCCTCAAACAGCATAGCCAACCCCCTGAGGTCCAAGGCGTTCTTCAGCAGGTTGATTGCCCACAGGGTTTCATTTTGACTAAGAGCAGAAACCAGGTACTCACAAGAGGCACCAGTTAGCTCACAGGCTTCCAACCTGCAACAAAAGGAACAGCTCCATGTCAAGGCAGGAAGGCAGAATATGGTTGAGAGGCAACTTGGTCATTTAGCCTACACTCACTCCATATTCTCTAAGGACAGTCTGTTAAAAGTCCAGTGTTCATGACACCACATTTCCCCTTCTCTGGCAGATGTTAACTGCCCATTCTCTATATCCAGGTCTGTGGTAAATGAACTAGCCCTTTCCACTAAGTCTGTTATCCCAGCCCCTGAATCTGGGATGAAATGAGCTGGCACTGGGTAATAGAGTGAAGGGCTGGTGAGTTCCGAGTCTACAGCTCAGGCTGCCTTGATACCTTTTGCTTTGAACCTATGAACTAAACTATGTCCCCTCAAAATGTGAATGTTGAGGTTCTAATCCCCCGAGTCTCCTGGGACTGGATTTTGAGACAGGGTCCTTACAGAGGAAATTAAGTTATAGTGAGGACAATAGGGTGGGGTCTGATCTTGTATAACTGAAGACACAGGGAGAAGAGAGGCATTTTTCAGGTCAATGACAGAAGCCTGGAATGTACCCCATCCTGGTCCTCTAAAGGAACCTGCTGACTGCAGAGCACAGCAAGGTCTCACTTCGCGCCTCTACAATAAATACCTGCTGCATGAGCCACTCAGTCTATGTTTGTCAGGGTAGCCAATGCAGTTGCCACACCAGTTAGTCCAGACAAAGGAGTCAAGGAGATGTGGGCTGGTCACACTTGTCACCTCCAGTGGACATCCACCCAAACATCTATGCATGCAGCCGCCATCCGTCTATGTACCCTGCATGTAATAGCTATGTATCCGATACATGCTTCAACCAGTGAATACCATACATCAATGCCGGGAGCCATCAATCACCATCCATTCAGCCACACAACCATCCAGTCATCCATCCACTCGTGCAATCCAACACACGTCCATCCACGTAGTAACATGGACCAATGCATGCAACTGTCAATCATTCACCCATCTACGCATCATTCATCCATCCATCCTGACAACCATCTGTGTATCCAAGCATCCATCCTGACATCCATCTGTGTATCTAAGCACCCATCCTGACATCCATCTGTGTATCCAAGCATCCATCCTGACATCCATCTGTGTATCCAAGCATCCATCTTGACATCCATCTGTGTATCCAAGCACCCATCCTGACATCCATCTGTGTATCCAAGCATCCATCCTGACATCCATCTGTGTATCCAAGCATCCATCCTGACATCCATCTGTGTATCCAAGCATCCATCCTGACATCCATCTGTGTATCCAAGCATCCATCCTGACATCCATCTGTGTATCCAAGCACCCATCCTGGCATCCATCTGTGTATCCAAGCACCCATCCTGGCATCCATCTGTGTATCCAAGCATCCATCCTGACATCCATCTGTGTATCCAAGCACCCATCCTGACATCCATCTGTGTATCCAAGCACCCATCCTGGCATCCATCTGTGTATCCAAGCATCCATCCTGACATCCATCTGTGTATCCAAGCATCCATCCTGACATCCATCTGTGTATCCAAGCACCCATCCTGGCATCCATCTGTGTATCCAAGCATCCATCCTGACATCATCTGTGTATCCAAGCATCCATCCTGGCATCCATCTGTGTATCCAAGCATCCATCCTAGCATCCATCTGTGTATCCAAGCATCCATCTGACATCCATCTGTGTATCCAAGCATCCATCCTGACATCCATCTGTGTATCCAAGCACCCATCCTGGCATCCATCTGTGTATCCAAGCATCCATCTGACATCCATCTGTGTATCCAAGCATCCATCCTGACATCCATCTGTGTATCTAAGCATATATCCATCCATGTGTACTTCCATGCATGCACCACTGGCTTCTACTGCCTCCATTCCCAACAGTGAGTCTGTCCATGTCACACTCCTCTAGAGGATAACGTGTTATGAGTTTGTCCAGTTGAGATAAGTTATATAAGTATGCCCAGGCTCATTGCTTCCAGTTCTGAAGTAGCTTATAAATACAAGCACTGGGAACTGCTATGCCTTCCCCATGGAGTTTTCATTTCTCTTTCTGCACATTCGTTTCCCACCTTCCGTCACCCTCAAGGACACAGCTGTGACACCCACCCGAGATTCTCTAAGCGGCAGTTGGGTTCTTTGATAGCTTCACACAGCAGCTTCACGCCGGCATCTTCAAGCTTATTGTTGGAAACCTGGAGGCTTATCAGGTTCTGGTTGCTGCTGAGGACCTCAGCCAGATACTGGCAGCCACTACTGGTGATGAGACAACGTCTCAAACTGCAAGAGACAAGTCACAGTATACTGGTTACTCCCTGACCTGATGAGGAATGCTACACAAGACTTGGTGATGCCCGAAACGGCAGACAGCACCGAGCCCTTCAGACAACGTCATCTTCTCAATGGTCCACAGAGGACAAGGAAGAAACCAGGCATGGTAACATATTAACCGTGGTGGAGCAGGTCAAAACATTGTAATAAAAGTTAAAACGGGACTGGGGAGATGGCTCAGAGGGGAAGAACACACTGCTCTGTCAGAGGACCCAGGTCTGGATGCCAAACAGGCTGCTCACAAACCCCTCTCTCCAGTTCCAGGGGATCTGGTTCCCTCTTCTAGCCTCCTCGGTTACTTGCAAGCCCGTGGTATACATACATACGTTGTTAAGTGCACACAAATAAAATGCAGTAAATAAATCTTTTTAAAAGTTGGAACAAGGGGCTGGAGAGATGGCTCAGAGGTTAAGAGCACGGGCTGCACTTTTAGACATCCAAGAGTTCAATTCCCAGCAACCACAGGGTGACTCACAGCCATCTCTAAGGAGATCTGGTGCCCTCTTCTGGTGTGTAGGCAGACACGCTGGCAGAATACTGTGCGTAATCAATCAATCAATCAATCAATCAATCAACCAATCAATAAATAAATCTTGAAAAAAGAGTTGGATCAATATCATATTAAATATACTTTGGAGCAATGATTGACTATGAAAATGGAAAATGGGGGTGCTGACCTTGGGTAACCCAAACCACGGATAAGGCAGGCGTGGGGGCGGCTACCATGCAGCTTTCACGGTTTCTCCAAACTCTGCATCAAGAGAGGAAATATGGCTGGTGTTGCAGCCTTTGCAACCCACAGGGAAAGGGAGTGAACTGGGAAGCCTTGGCTGAAGCCTGCTGTTCCCTGAACCACCTTCCATCCACTTGTTTCTTATGAACCCCAAGTGGATGAGCTTGTTTCTGAGGAGCCCACTTCTGATTTCTCAAATTCCTGTGTGAATCGAGTACCACAAAAAATAAGTGTATCTTTGTTTGTGCCTGCCACATGCAAGCTGGTGCTCACAGAGGCCAGGGAAGACAGTCAGAGCTCCTGGAGCTGGAGTTACAGATTATTGAGAGCCTCTGGACTTAGGGGTTGGGAACTTAGTTCCATTGAAGAGAAGCAAGTGCTCTGAACTGCTGAGCCATCTCTCCAGTTCTTACACAACTATTTAATCTGTGAAAATATTTTGAGTGATGCTTTCCATCCCATATATTATTTTTTTTTTGGTTTTTTGAAACATGGATTCTCTCCGTAGCCCTGGCTGCTTTGGAATGTACTTTGTAGACCAGGCTGGCCTCGAACTCACAGAGATCCGCCTGCCTCTGCCTCCCGAGTGCTGGGATCAAAGGTGTGTGCTGCCACCAGCTCCAGATCCTTGTAATGTTTTAAAAAATATTTTGTATCTGACATTTTAAAATGGTTTTTAGTCTCTAAAAATAGCCAAAGCCATCATTAGGGGAAAAAAAAACCCCATGATCCACTTTTGTATTTTCTTTCTGTTCCTTAATCCTTTCTAGGGAGGATAAAAATGTGACTCAGGTTTCATGACAGATTAAGTAAAATTGTTCTCCCAAGTCGAACACGTCTGGATTTCTCAGAGAATGTCATTTGATCATAGAATACTAGTCTACTTGGCATAGTCAAAACAACCACCACACAACACGTCCCAAACACCTCCCAATGGTCTAATCGGCAATTAAAGAGTTCTGTCATTTCTCTTCCCATTGCTGCTTATTCTTCCCCAAGCAGACTTTTCATGCACATTAACTAATGCACGCACGTAGTTTTGGGTTCCCTCTTCCATGTCTTACTTTTTCTTTGGGTTTCAAATGTCTCCCTATAGGCTCACTCATTTAAACACTGGGTCCCCAGAAGGGGGTATTGTTTGGAGAGGTTATGGGGCCTTTGGAATAGTGGGGTCTGACAGGTAGACGTGGGCCACTGAGTGTGGGCTTAAGGGTTGTATCAATACCCCTGCTTTTGGATCCACTTGGTGCTTCCAAATCCTCAAAGACGTGAAGGTGTTTTATACACTCCCGCCACCAGGAGGCCACTCTACCATGTTTTTTTTTTTTTTTTTTTTTTTTTTTTTTTTTTTTTTTTTTTTTTTGCACCAAGAGAAATTAGAACATTCCATCCTATGACCTGCCATGAACCCTGATTCCCTTAACTCCCTTCTATCAGGTATTTCATCACAGTCACGGCAACAAGAAAAATCAAGAACGTACCTTTCTGTCCACAATTTGGGGGCCACTTTTCGACCCGAGGATATTCATCTCCTAGACCCACCCCAAACATCTTAACCATCTCCTGGCTCCAAGCCATAACTCCTTTCTTCCTCTCAGTCCCTGGTGTCTATGTTCTGAGTGGCTGCCCACCACATACCAAAACCCCAACACAGTCAAGGTATGGAATTGTCCCTGGGAAAGGCTCGTTAGGACCCTGAGGTGAATAATCCTGGCCTCCATATTCTCGGGTATAGACAGATGTTAAGGATCCCTAGACAAGGCCTCTAACATCAAGCTCAAAGAAACTCACAATAGTGACTTCAGGGCACTGTCCGGGAGACTCAGAGCCTGGCAGAGAACCTTCAGTCCTTCGTCCTGCAGGTCATTGGAGCTGACGTCTAGGTGGCTCAGGGTTTTGTTTCGCTTCAGAACATCAGAAAGGTAGTTCCAACACTGCTTACTGAGGGAGCAGCTGGCCAACCTGTGGGAGGGAAAAACTGGCCTGTGAATGGGGGGTGGTGGTGGTAATATTTCCACAACATTCCACACAGCAACAAAACATACAAGCAAGACAAGAAACCCCTGGCTGATCATTTCCTCCGACTTATATCAGCTCTAGTGTGGAAACTGAAGAAAATTCACTGACAATGCTTGTTTGGAAGACCTTACCCGATGTTAACCTAAATCCTTTATAATAACAATGCCTCAATCACCTGGTTTTAATGACACTTTTTATAACTATACGGCTGCTGTGATACAGACAAACATATCTACGTGGTCTTACATAACAAATAATATGAAAAATATGTGTATGTGCTTAAGTTTCATTTCTGTTGCTGGGACAAAAATAGCCTTACAAAAGCAACTTTGGGAGCTGGGTGGTGGCGGTGCACACCTTTAATGCCAGAACTGGGGAGGCGAGGCAGATGGATCTCTGTGAGTTCCAGACCAGCCTGGTGGTCTACAGAGCAAGTTCTAGGACAGGCTCCAAAGTCACACAGAGAAACCCTGTCTTGAAAAACAGAACAGACAAACAAAGCAACTTTGGGAAGAGAGGCTCTATTCACTATTCCAGATTACAGTTCCTCATTAGGGGAAGCCGAGGCGGGGGGAGGGGAGACAGAAACTTGGAACAGCTGGTAGCATCACTTCCAGAGTCTAGGGCCTGCCTATGCTCAGTTCACCTTTCCCATTCTTATGTAATCCAGGACCTGAACCTAGGGAATGGTGCTGCCCATAGTGGGCGGGGCCTTCTCCCACCAATTTACAGAATGAAGACAATCCTTCACAGACAAGCTCATGGGCCCATCTCATCTAGGCAGCCCTTCACTGAGACTTTTCTCAGGTGAGTCTACATTGTGCCAAGTTGACAGTTAACACTATCCCAATAGGAAATATAGAGGAATATATGATATGAAAAAATTTAATCACTTGGTTCCCCTGCATAGCACCAAGCCATCTCTCTTACTCCTCTGCGTTCCAAAGACCTGAATTCTCTTCCACATTATTCTACCCACTCACTCTAGCGACATTTACAAGAGAGGCTCATTCAGTACAAAATTCGGGTAAGGGGCTCCCGGGCATTCCACTCTGAGTGCTCCACCTTAGAGCCAACTCTGCAAGCCAGAAAAAAGTTATTGATGAAGATCCCTGTGTCTGTTTTAGGCACTGTAATCTAATCAAACAACTTTGGAAGTTTAGCACATTAATCCGTTGGTATCAATGGGGAGCAGGGGTGTGTTGGGGGGAAGGGGGGAAGATTCGCTGTGGATGCAAAGTCCCAGAGGTGCTCAGGAGCTGTAATGCAAAGGCTCAGTGTGTGTCCAGAACCTGTCCAACTCTGCCATGAACTAGCCCAACCTGCTCCAACTGCTTGTAACACACGATACAACTTACACACCAATTAATGCTTGTGCCAGGCTGATAGGGAATGATCTGCAGATGTTGAGCTCAAAACCAATTTAAATATTATTGTGCGTATGTGTCTATGACACATGTGGGTGC
This sequence comes from Cricetulus griseus, assembly GCF_003668045.3. Taxonomy (NCBI): domain Eukaryota; kingdom Metazoa; phylum Chordata; class Mammalia; order Rodentia; family Cricetidae; genus Cricetulus; species Cricetulus griseus. The sequence goes on along the minus strand of NC_048602.1, from coordinate 24,046,658 downwards.
AAACCACAGTGTGCACAGGAGGTCGGGGAACAGCCTTATGGGGGGCGATTCTCTCCTCCCACCTTCATCACGTAGGCTGTTTCAAAGGTCAATCTTGCAATCCTACTGTCTCAGCCTCCTGAGCAGCTGGAACTAAACACCAAGCCAGGTGTGTCTGTGTGTGTGTGTGTGTGTGTGTGTGTGTGTGTGTGTGTGTGTGTATGCACACTTGTGTGTGAGTGTGTGTGGGTTTCTGAGACAGGATTTCTCTGTGTCACAGCTCTGGCTGTCCTGGAACTCGCTCTGTTAGCCAGGCTGGCCTCAATCTCACCGAGATCCACCTGCCTCTGCCTTCCAACTCTGCTAGGATTAAAGGTGTGAGCCAAATTCAGCCAGCGAGTGCGTGCGTGCGTGCGTGCGGCGTGCGTGCGTGCGTGCGTGCGTGTGTGTGTGTGTGTGTGTGTGTGTGTGTGTGTGTGTGTGTGTGTAAAGAATTCATTTTTAATCATGTGTATTCATGTGTGCCATGAGCGAGTCTGTCTGAAAGACTGAGGGGGCCTGTGGAGCCATCAGTGCTGTTAGATTCCTCGGGCCTAGAGCTACCAGTGGTCGTTGAATTGCCTGACACAGGTGCTAGGAAACAAGCGCACCTCCTTCAAGAGCAGTGTGTGTTCCTCACCACTGAGCCACCATCCAAGCTCCCTCAGCTTGTCTGCAATCCTTAGGTTTAGGTTTTGAAATTCCCGCCTTGGGGCTCTTTCAATGGGCAGATGTTAGAACTACTTAATTTCTGCATGAGGTGTCATAGAATGCCTTGGTGACAGGACGGGGCTCCTACAAACACCTCATTCTGGAAAATGAGTAAGCACAGCAAGGTATAATGACTCAAGGACAAGAGTGTGGAGGTGTTTCCAGCACACTATGGCTACATCCTAAGGCCGAGAAAGAAAGCCCAAAGGGAACTGACCTAGCCCTGCAGGGGTGCAAACAACAACCTCACCCCACTCCTATGAAGAGTCTCAGGGGCCCACACAGGTACCCTTTCCTCACAGGAGACTGTCTGTCCTTTGCTGTCTGGGAATAAACAGTCTGCTCTGTCAAGATTAGCCTCCAGTTCTTTCCTGCCTTCTGTGTCTGTGCTGCCTAGGGAATTTAACAGCGATATCTGTGCCCCTGGGGGGCCAGAGGCTGTGGCTGCCTGTCTTCCACAGTTGCTCCCTGCCTCGTTTGGAGACGAGAGCTCACCAATATGTTTGATCCTGGAGCCCTAGGACCCACCTATCCTCACCCCTGGCCTCTGGGGTTATGGATAGTCTCCTGCTGTTGTCAGCATGGCAAGTGCTCTTACCCACTGAGCCACTTTCCCGGTCACAGTTTCTCCACAGGGCCGTCCCCATCACGACAACTTACACTAAGTCCTTCAGAACACAGTCTGGGTGGCACAAAGCCTTGCTAAGCAAGTACATCCCTTTGTCCAAGTTGTTGTACGAGACATTGAGATGCCTCAGCTTCTTGCTGCTGATCAAGATGGAGGCAAAGATTATGCAGTCGTCATGGGAAAGCTGGCAGCCTGACAACCTGCAGGAAAAGAAGAATGTCATACTCTTCTCTGGCTCACAACATGTCCCCTTGCTGTCCCCATGAAGGTTTGGGACCTTTCAAAACTCCATACTGTTCTTTCAAAAAGATTATTTTTAATGTGTGGGAGTGTCTGTCTGCATTATTGTATGAGCATCACATGTGTGCCTGGTACCCATAGGGGTCAGCAGGGGGCGTCATATGCACTAGAACTAGAATTACCAGTGGTTGTAAGCTTAAGTGGGTGCTGGGACTTAAACCTAGTCTTCTGCATGAGGAGCAAGTATTCTTAACCACTGAGCTATCTTTGCAGCCCAGTTTTCAAAAAATACATATATTTATTGGTGTGCGTGTTGAATGCCTTTGAGTTACCAGCTGTAATATACCCTATAGGCGTAAGCTGTGATGTGCTGTTTAAGCTTGCTGAAACTGAACTCTGGGCGTGAGGAGGGCTTCCCTGCCCCAGACTCCAGCATGTTTACTGCAAATATCCTCTGAGACTCCTTGTCCAGGGATGGACTGGCCCTTCTGGGTCTATAACAGGAAGAGGAGAGAGCGCTCACACAGTGCAAAAACACTGTGCTCCTGTAACAGCTGGAAAGTAAGCCAGTGCCAACCAAGGTTATTATTATTTACCCCGTACCCTGATCAAGGCAGGGTGGAAAGAATGCTCTACTCTGCCTAGAACTCTCAATGGGCAACTCCTTCGGGGCTGTCTCAGGGCTTTACCAGTCATTTCTGCTGGGTGAATGTAAGCACCTGTCTTGCTCATGCTATCTGTGGACATTACCTGTCTGCTATGATTTCTTCTTTCCTCAGGACCCCAAAAGGAATTCCCTGACTGCTTCAAAAGGTTTCCCTGGCCATTTTATAGTTTGCAGGGTCCCACTTGATGTTATCTTTAGTTTTCTCTCGCATTGAACTATCCTAATCTCTGGTGGACACATCAGAGTCTGATCTGATGAAAATTTGCTAGTTACCTGTAACTTCTTTCTGCTACTTGCAATTTTTTTAAAGTTTTTGTTGCTATATGCTCAATAATTCAAAAGTCAAAGCATGGCTACCACAGAACCATACAGAACACCAGTATCCGGGACATAGAAATAGGACAAAACTGAACATACCAAGAACTGTCATCAACCATACCCATCCCCTCCCCCTTTTCTGTCACTAGCTCCAAACAAGGACACCTCCAATACCACAGTCTTGCCCATCTGTGAATGTTATATGTGAAGCACACGACGATATCCTCTGTAATCAAATTCATCCCCCAAATAATATCTGAGATCTATCTAGATAGGATCAATAACCACGGGTCTATTGTCCCAGTTCCTGTTGGTCAGAATTTCAACTTTTCAGCACTGAACACCGCCATTCAAGGTTTAGCTCTGAACACCTGTCTTTCAGCAAACAGAATCAAGCAACAATCGAACATACACTTAGCAGTGAGAGTTCCGAGTTCTAAGGTATGTCAGGGCCCACAAAAACCAACAGAAGCAATGGTTTCCTGAGTGATTCCAACTATCTAGAAATTAACTTTCGCATTTCATCATCAGTTTACTTTAAAAAATTAAAAGTAGATTATTTAGCTTCTATCTCATGTGTGAGCCTTTCCCTACATGTGTCTGCTCCACAGGTGTACCTAGAGCCTGCAGAGGTCAGAAGGCTGTGAACCACCAAATGGGTGCAGAGAATTGAACTCGGGTCCTCAGGAAGAGCAGTGTTTTAAACTCTTAAAGAATTACATTACTTATCGATTTGCAGGCCTGTGCCACAGCCTGCAGGTGGAGCCAAAGAGAGGAACTCGTGGAAGTCTATTCCCTCCTTTCTCCATGTGGGCCCTGGGGACTGAACCCAGGTTGCAGGGTTGGCAGCAATTGCCTTAACTCACTGATCCCTCTGTGTTCCTAGCTGTGATTGGTTTTTAAAGTGACTAAGATTGCCCAGGAATGGTAGAAGCTAGGGACAAACACCAAAGTGCACAAACTTTAAATTGTAGTCCTCCCGGGATGGTTTTCAGTGTCAGTTTGGCACACTCCACAATCACATGGAAAGGGAGTCTCAGTGAGGGATTTTGTACAAGGGCAATTTCTAGATGACTAAGGCGGCAAGCCCTGCCCACTGAGGCACCATTCCTCAGGAAGGATGATCCTGAATTGTCTACAAGGGGAGAAAGGTGGCTGAGCACTAGCCTGCTTACGTGTTTTTATTTTTGTCTTTTGTTTTTAAATCACACCAAGATGGATCAAAACCCAGATGCCTCTTTTGGTGGGAGTCAGTGAATTAGACAAACACAAAGACTTACAGGAGCTCTTCTATGTGACACTCTTCCTGGTTCAGGGCATCGTACAACAGTTTTACATCGCTGTGGGAAAGACAAGTGAGGCTGAGGTCCAGGTGATGCAGGTTGTGGTTCTGAGTCAGCAGCTCAAAGAACAGTTGGTTGTACCACAAGGTCACGTTATTTACCCTGCAGAACAAACAAAGAGACCCATCAGTTCCCACCCAGCCTGAGCTCTGGTGTTTGATCACCTCCTATGTCCCCAAGTGACTCCAATTTCGTGACCCAGCCATACACCTCACTGGTTCTGCAACTGGTTGATTTTTCTCTTCCATGTGGAACTCTGAGAACTGTCTGGAGGCAAGGCTGGCTGTCACAAGAAGAAGAAGCTGCCAGCATCTAGAAAGAGGAGCCCACGCACACTCTGATTCTAAAATTCACGGAACATCCCCCCAGTGGAGAATGGTCAGCAACAGACATTAGTGGTGCCGAGCCGGCCAGACTCCATTTCTGCAGCTAAGCTGAGAGGTGGTGGTGGGGGGGCTCAGTCCATTACTTCCTTGATGTGACCAAATCAAAGTCGATCTTTAACTTACTGGAATGTTTGAGGGGCACACCTGGGATTCTTCAGGTGATTATACAACTCCAAGAAGGCCAACTCATCGAGATAAGTGTCTTTCACCTGGAGGACCTGGATTTGCTCACTGCTTCCAAGCACAGAACACAAATCTTGCCAACGGAGGAGCAGCTTTCTCCTGTAATGGAGGAGAAAGGCATGCATTCCATTGCTGAAATGTTAACTCAAGGGGCTGGAGAGTTGGCTCCTTGATCCAGAGCATCTGCTGTTTTCACAGAGGACCAGAGTTGAGTTCCCAGCCCTCACATGGTGGCTCACAACCATCCATAACTCCAATCCCAGGGCGATCACGCCCTCTTCTGGCCACCATGGGCACTGCACGCACATGGAGTCCCTGCACCCATGTAAGTAAAACAGTCCCCCACACAAAATAAACACAAATGAATGGGAAAACCTGCCAGTGCTTTTAGAGTCTACTCATTTACAAAACAATTAAGGCAAGCCATTCACAGCACACAAATGCAGCAGCAAACTGACTCTCTGAACAAAGCAAGGGTAGTAAGTTCATGCTCGCAGTTCATAGTCAGACAGTGCACAAGGCCTGTGGGGATTCTGGTTATTATAGCTTTAGGGGACAGGTACAGCTCCTATCTATTGGGTAAAGGCCACAGATGTTTCTGAGAGTCCTATACGGTGGAAACCAGGTTTGTCTGGTTGTGGTGATATCCTGCCTGTACAAATAAAGCCTATCTGAAGGTCAGAGAATGGAGCTTACCACAAGCTAACCATAGTGGTCTGGAGGTTTGTACAGACAGACAGGAAGTGAGGTAGCTGGATGGAAACAGGTTATAAGGAGGAGAAACAGGAACTCTCTTGTCCGATGAGACTCAAAGGAGGTAAGGGGTGTGGCTGTAGCTTGCTTCTTCTCTCTAATCTCTTAGTATTTCCCCTATATCTGACTCCAGGTTTTTATTATCTAGATCAACAAAGAACTCCATTTACAGCGTGGGATTTTCACCTACACTCCCTGCTCTCAGGGCAGGACAGACATCCCACGAAGATGACTTCGTGGGGCTGAGGTTGAGTAAACCTGCTTTACTGATAACCTTGATGGTTTCAGTATGAGAAGGAGGCAGGATGCCAGAGCTCCCAGGTCAAAAGCTAGAGCAAGCCTCTACTGAGCTCAGGCTTAGCTGTGGCTATTTGCCCGGTATATAATTTAGGATAATATACTTGACTTCTCTGCCCATTTTCCTTGTCTCTAACAGAATAATCAAATTTGCGTTCTAACAGTTCTCTTTGTGTGTGTGTGTGTGCATGTGTGTGTGTTTGTATGTATGTGCATGTGTTTGCCTTCCTATTCCTGGGACTATAGGAGCATGCTACTATACAGAGTCCTTTAAAAAGAAAATGTGGCTCCCGGCAATGACACTGGAATTCTCATACCTGTGCAGCAACGAAGCCATTCCCCATACTCCTATGACATTTAATTTTTGGGTTTTGTCTTTTTGTTATTTTGGTTTTTTGAGACAGAGTTTTTCAATGTAACAGTCCTGGCTGTCCTGGAACCCTCTCTCTCTCTGCAGACCAGGCTGGCCTTGAACTCAGACAGCTGCCTCTGCCTCTGCCTCCCTAGTTCTGGGATTAAAGGCGTGTGGTGATGACACTACCCAGCAACACTAAACTTTTAAAAGGCCGTTTGCAGTTAGGCGATGAAGAAAGTCTGAGCTGAGGGAAAAGCCTGAGTGTGACGCTCATATCTAAGAAAACTCACAGGACACAGATCATCACACCCCACCCTCACAATATGGTGGGTGAATACCACTGCTCTTGGATAACGAGGTCACTGTCACAAAGAAGAGTTCTCAGGATATATTCCAGGAAGAGTCAACCCAGCCTATTCTACTCCTGCACAAGAATCAAAAGTTTGAGCCCAGCCTTTATTACACAGCAGATAGAAGGCTAGACCATGTCTCAAAAAAAAATGAGCTGGGCCGTCAGTTCCTGATAAAGTGCTAGCCTGGTATACATGAGGCTCTGGATTCCAACCCCAGGATGGAAATAAAAGAGCCAGGGGATTACAAATTATACACATGTATATTTTTTGAGATAGTAACTTGCTTTAGACCAGACAGACCTGGAACCGGCTATGTATGCAACCCCAGACTAGTTTCAAATGCACAGAGGTCCTTCTGCCTCAGTTTCCCCAGGGCTGGAGCACTAGTGTGAGACACAATATGTATTTTTTATTCTTTAGACACAGCGTCTTGTCTATGGTAGGCTTGCCCTGTACTGGCTATACAACCAAGGATGACCCTGAGTTTCTGATCTGCCTCCACTACCTGAGTGGCTGGGATTACAGGCATGGACCACTGTCTGATGCTGGGAAAGAAACCCAACACCTGTGCAATATTATAGGCAATACCATGCCAGCTGGGCCACTTCCTCAGCCCCTGCAGATATGAACAAATACATCACTGTTACTCTATAAATACCCACAACTAATAATTAGCAGAAAAAGCCAGGCACGGTGGCACATGCCTTTAACCCCACTACTCTAGTGACAGGCAGATGGATATCTGAGTTCTACGATTGCCACAGCTTCTTGCCTCAAAGTAGTAAAGAATTCATTATATACACAGTGTTCTGCCTGCATGTTTGCCTGCAGGCCAGCAGAGGGTACCAGATCTCATTACAGATGGTTGTGAGCCACCGGTGTGGTTGCTGGGAATTGAACTCAGGTCTCTGAAAGAACAGCCAGTGCTCTTAACCTCTGAGCCATGTCTCCAGCCCCCCAAATAGTGTATCTTTAAGAGACTCAATCCAGGGCTCAATATGGACTAGAGACAGATCAGTGCTTATTTCTTGAGAATAAGAATTTGGATTCCAGAACCTACACCAGGGCAGTCTACAAACCGTCTGTCACTACAGCTCCAGGGGATCCGATGCCCTCTTCTGGCCACTGAAGCCATCTCCACCTATGTGTAAACCAACATGCAGTTACCAGACACAGGAAAGAAAAATCTTTAAAAAGAACTGAAGGTGTTGACAAAACGTGAATTTTTATGTTTTTCTCCTTAAGAGCTCTAATAGTTTTAAATTGATTTTTCAAAGTCTGTTTAATTGAAATAGAATTATATCACTTTTCCTCTTCCAACTGACATGTCCTCTGCTCTGTATTTGATACCATTTTTCTTTTATGTATATGTATGCACAAGCACACATATACATATATGTACACAATACACACACATGTATGCATATGTATACATGTATACATGTATGTATATATAACACATATGTTCACATACACACATACACATTTATGAACACATATGTATATATACACATATATACAAATACTTATATACATGTATACATACACACAAATTATATATAATATATATACATATATATTATATATATATACACACAGATACACACAGACACAAACACAGTATATACACACACACACTAACAATCTGATGAGTCTGTTTCTGTTGTTTGTCTGTATGTGTTTTCTGGCCTGAACACTCAGCACTGGACAAGCAGTCAGGGTGAGAATTAAATCAGGGTTCTATAGAAATCAACACAACCCAGGGCAGATTCTGAGAGGGCGACGAGGGGGGGTGAAATGGATGGACTCACAGATAGATGGGGTCGTTTTCTTTCCACAGGATGTCTTGGGTTGAAATGGATAAATTCTGCAGCGTGGAACAGTTCTTCAAGCAGTAGGCGGCCACGATCAGATCAGAATACTCCTTAGCCACAAACTTGATCTGCGGCAGGAAGGTCATCACCTGCGTGACAAAGCCGTCATCCTCCAACTCAAATAGACAGTAAAACAGTTTCATGTCATCGATTTGTTTCCGAAGTTCTTTGTCGGCACTTATCTTTTCCAGGCTCTGACACAACATCTGCTTTACCTCCTGGGACAACTGGTAGCCAAAAAACGCCTCTAGCTTTGCTTGTTCTGACTTGTGTAGCAGGCCAAAGATGAAGGAGCCCAAGAAGATCCACTGCACCCTGACTTTCTTTAGAAATGTAAACAGGAGTGTCTCCACACAGAGGACATCTTTACTAGGGTGGTCCACGTGGCTGTTCACCAGATAAAACAGGGCGGCACAGAACTCCTGGATGGATGGGTGGAAGAATGTGTAGAGATTCTTGGAGTCCCTGCTCTTTAGAAGAATCTTCATGTTCAGCAGTGTGGAGATGTCTGAGTGGAAGACCCCGTTTTTCTCAAGATCCTTCTGGTTAAAGGCAAAGTTGTCAGTCCACATGCCCTCAGCCGCCACGGAACACAGGCCTCGCAACAGCGCTTGGCTTTTCTTACTTGGATAGTGAGCACTTTGGGGAATGAACAAATTGAGAACGTAAGCGGCGAACACGGAGGTGGTACACCGGCAGACGGCGCTCAGGTGTCCTCCCCTCTTTACCTCATCATTTAGACAAGTAGCCACCATCCAGCAGAGTGAAGGAACGTGACATATATTGTACAACTGTTCGTTTTCCCTCACCAACGTAAAGACTTCTTGGGCTGTGTCCTCATCTTGGAACACCCTCTGGAAACACGACCTCCTACTGTTCTCATTGAACCCTGTCACGAAGTTCTTAACTGTGTACTCTATCCTGTCTCCCAACTTCTCGAAAGCCTCTGGGGTAGCTGTGATGAGGAGAGAGGATTCTGGGAGTAACTTCCTCCTGAGAAGACTGCTCAGGAGTATACTCACGGGACACTTCTGCATCCAATTATCACACAGCTCCGATTCCGGTTCAGACCAATCACAATTGAGCCCTTCCAAGCTGTCAATGATGAACAAGAGCTTTGCAGGCTGGGATACTATTTCTGCTATGGGAGCTGAGGGTCTGGGCCACTCTCTGGACAACAGGTCGGCCAGGCTCGCCGTCTTCAACTGCTTTATTTCGTGACAGCACAGGTAGAAGACGTAGGAGAATTCGTTCTGAAACATCAGGCCTTCTGACCAGGCTCGCATTAACTGGGCCAAGAACACTGTCTTGCCAACTCCTGACATTCCTATCAGGAGCACGGTGTGTGGCTTCTCATTTGCCTTTGGCACGAAAAGATTCCATAAACGGCTGCAGTTGTCCTGGGTGAGGTCCTCATTCCCGAAACACTCAATCGCGATTTTGAACTTTCTGGACCAATCATGGCTCAGCATATTCTTCAGATAAGCTTGATACATCTTTGAGTGTCCTGAGTCAGTGAGCGGAAGAGAAAAAAAATCCACAACACATCAAAGGTAAGCATTCACCCATATATGTTCTAACTTTGATATTTTAAATCTCAGGCTGTACCCTTAAACAGTAATATCTAATCGTGTATGTGTGTGGGTGGTTCTAGTGGAGGCCAGAGGTGTTGAATCCCCTCTCCCCCTGGAGTTGAGTTGCAGCTGGCCATAAGCCGTCCCACATGGGTGCTGGGAATTGAACTCAGGTCCTCTGCAAGAGCAGGGCATGCTCCTAACCACTGCATCGTTTCTTTAGCCCGATTACCATGTATGTTTTTAGGGATCTGTAAACTCTGTGCCCAGACAATGGTTAATTTGAGATTTTCCCTGGCCCTTGAGCACAGCTTGCATTTGTGTGTAATGGATGCCACTGTTAAGCTGTCACAAGCTATTTCAGAAGCTGGCCCTGCAAGTGGGGAGGTCCCTACTCCCCATCAGGCCCAAACATGTCTCTGTCAAGTGCCTTCTGTGGGTTCTTGTCTGGAAACAGACTGACCCCCAAATCTGTAACAGGAAGAGAATAAAAGAGCTTGTGGGTAAAAATACCACACCCTGGAGAACGGCTAGTACGTGAACCATTTCTCCCAGATATTGTGACTGTTTACCCCGTGATATAAAAGTGCCTGGGGCGGGGAAAAGGAGGCTGAATTAGAACCATGGCAAACTCAGCCATGGAGAGACAACTCAGTAGGGAGTTCCAACTGACTCCAACTT